>NC_060953.1:38158878-38172029 GCF_022045245.1 Lucilia cuprina | reverse complement strand
AGAACTGAACTAGAACTGAACTAGAACTGAACTAGAACTGAACTAGAACTGAACTAGAACTGAACTAGAACTGAACTAGAACTGAACTAGAATTGAATTAGAACTAAACTGGAACTTAACAAAAACTAAACCAAAAATTAACTTATTTTGAGTTGAAGAACTGGTTCTATATGAAGATACTTTGTAATTGTAACAGATAAATAATATATTATTTAAAAATAGATTTCATACATTTCCATTATTGAAAACCTGTCAGCAGCAAAAAAGTTCTCCCTTATAATCACATACGAATTTGGCACACTTTTTACAACCTAATAAGGTCTGACGTGAGCTTAGGTTCTCTAAACAATGCAAATAATATACAATTTCAAATACAGAAAGAGATATTTAAATAAAACTAAATCAACGGCGATTTCAAACACGAAATGAATAAATTGTCAATATTAGACATTTAGGCTCATTAAAAATCTCATCATCATTATCATTGACTGCTAAAGGCCTGAATGTTAAGAACTCGGGCGGTAAACTTCACACAATAAAAATTCTAATCTAAAAAATAAACTTTCAAAGCGAAAAAGGTTACAATTTTGAATACAAACAAATATATAGATTTTTGTAACAATAAAAAACGACGTTTTGCAAAAAAAAAAAAAAAAAAACAGACTAAATGTTAAAAATTTCTTTTGAAAATAAAACTTATAGAAATAACGTTAAAACAAACATTTTAACAACGTCTCTGAGCTTGATTTTTTTATTTTTTTTGTTGATTAAAGTTTGGACGCGGCCCTTTAGATAGTTTCTGTTGTTGTTGTTGTTGTACGGTAGTAGTATCTTATGTTGTTTTGAGGTTTTGATGGGTTTTCGGGGAAAAAAGAGAGGCGGTTTAATTTAATTGAATTTAATTTGTTTTCTTATCAATATTTTTAATCACTGGCGCTGTGAATTAGTTAATTGAAATGTCAGTGTGTATGTATGTGTTAGTTTTTGATTTGAATTTTATTTAAATTGGATTTATAATTGTTGTTGCTTTTTCATATAATACTCCTGATTTTATTGGTGGTAAATATTTGGTTAAGATTTTGGTTTTCTTTTCTGACATTAATTTGCTATTTATTTTTTATTTTTATATTATTTCTTTGTAATTTTTTTAACTTTGTTTTTAATTTTGTTTTTTTTTTAAGGTTTGTAGGCCGTTTGAGATTTGTTTTATTGTTGCTGTCTTTATTTTTTTAGCTAAGGCGGTTGAAATCAAAGTTATTTGTTAGAAGAAAAAAAAAATACTATATACCGCTTTTTATGTTTTGAAAGCTTGTTATTGTTGTTATTTTATATTATGGTATTTTATTAGAGTTAATTAAGAAATTTATTAATATTTTTCGTCATTATTATTATATTTTTTTGTCTTCTTTGAGATCTGGCAGCAGCATTGATTGAATGAATATTTAAATGATTTTGGTGGCAAAATAAAAAAGTATAAAATATTTATTATTAAAAAATTAAGTTTTGATAAGCTAAAATGCTACTCGTGTTAAACAATAAAAAATACAAAAATATAAAATTCTAATATGAATATAATGTTGTACAAAATAGCATAAATTTTATATAATTTTAATTTCAACTTAATTTGTTTAATTATATTTTCGGCCTACAAAAAGATGATAAGATATCCATACATAGACAGAATGCAGTTCTAGTTCAGTACTAGTTCAGCACTAGTTCAGCTCAAGTTTAGCTCAAGTTCTAGTTTAGTTCTAGCTCAGTTCTAGTTCAGTTCTAGTTCAATTCTAGTTTAGTTCTAGTATAGTTCTAGTTCAGTTCTAGTTCAGTTCTAGTTCAGTTCTAGTTCAGTTCTAGTTCAGTTCTAGTTCAGTTCTAGTTCAGTTCTAGTTCAGTTCTAGTTCAGTTCTAGTTCAGTTCTAGTTCAGTTCTAGTTCAGTTCTAGTTCAGTTCTAGTTCAGTTCTAGTTCAGTTCTAGTTCAGTTCTAGTTCAGTTCGAGTTCAGTTATGGTTCAGTTCAGGTGTTCACTTTAAGCACTTTTAGTTGTGCCACCAAAGATTATAAATATTTTAAAAATTTGTCTTTTCTTCAGGCCAAAGTTTTTTAGTACCTAATTAAGTAATTAACAAATAAGATAATAAAGCCATTATACATATATTTTTGTTTCGAATTGTTAATAGAGTGCTTTTATCAACATTATCAACGAATTACTGCAATTATATAATGCAACAAGTTCCTCATCTTCTACTATCACACATTTCCCATAGGAAATCCTTCTCCAAATTGTACCAAATATTATACATATAGTTTTTTTCCGCTGTTACTGCTTCCTAACTTATTTAATAGTTTTGTGTTGATCTTTGATGTTATGGTTGTAGTAGTTGTTGCTATTTTTTTTCTTAATATTCCTACCATATATAGAAATATAGTTATAGTTGTTATTATTATATTACTACCAAACCAGCGCGGCCATTACGTTTGATCCTGGCATTCTATTGTTCCGTTTCAAAGGCCACTATTATGTAAACAATCGGCATCTTTGATCTTGCTGGCTTCAAAGTGTTGCCGAATTGTTTTATCTTTGCCGCTCTTCTTCATTTATTAAAGAAGTAAAACACAAAAAAAATAACAACAACTAAAACAGCTACCACCATTGAGTCAATAATGGTGATAATGATGATGTTGCTGCTGACTACATTGGGATGATGATGATCGCAATGTTGAAAATACAAGAAGATCCAACTGTCTTACTTTAAGCTTTACAATAGTGTTCTTGTTTTTCATGAGTTTTTCGGTTGGTTTTATGGTTGACTGATGTTTGACTTACTTACACTTTGATACAACATTACGTTTGTATTTCTGTTTGCTTTTTGTATCTCTTTACAACATTATTTCTTTCAACCAATCCACAAAAATACGAATAACATCTGTGCGCGTGTCGCTTATTATTCTTGTAATTTATTGTTTTTTGTTTTATTCTGTTGTTGCTGTTATTTTAGGAAATGAAAATCAACTTGAAATGTTTGTAGCAAAAGCTTAAGGCTGTGTAACGCTGTAAAGTTCATGGAACAAGATTGATTTGTTAGAGAACTTTGCTGTGGAGGTAAAGTAAAACAAGTATATGTAATCTAGAAGCTTAGACACATATAAACATTATAGACGCAGTCACTGTTTGATCCATAATATACCAAATTAATTTCCAATGAATCTGTCTTTGAATTTGGTTGATTTTTTGCTTTGCATATGATGGCTGCTTGTAAGTGGTGGGTAAAACCACTGTATATCAAAGTCAAATCGTATGATCTCTTTTCCCAACAAACAGTTAAAAAACCTAGTCTAATTTCATGATCATCAAGCTTGCGGATCTTTAAACTAAACAAGTGAGAGTGTTATATTCGACTGTCCAGAATCTCATATACCAACCATTAAAACATCAGTGTGATATTACTCATCAAATTAACTGAAGAAGACCTTATATGAGAGATAGGGTTGATAATTAACCGTTTTTCATAAAAATTTTTACACCAATTTAGGTTCACGCATAACATCTTTACATCGAATATTACTTTCCGACACTTTCGCATGAAAGTCGGTAGGGAAATTTACGTTCCTATATAAAATTTCATAACTGTTCACGTATTTTTAAGTCAGCAACGATCGTTAAAGTAATATTTTTATGAACCGATCCTCAATACATTTGGTAGATTTTTATGCGTGAAATGAAACCATTATGGTGAACCCGCGGGTTGCACAGTGATTTGTGTCCCTTCAAACTGTTCACGTATTTTTAAGTCATCAACGATCGTTAAAGTAATATTTTTATGGACCGATCCTCAATACATTTGTTAGATTTTTATGCGTGAAATGAAACCATTATGGTGAACCCGCGGGTTGCACAATGATTTGTGTCCCTTCAAAATTTCAAAGTGCTTTACACGAACACATGCTTTTTACTCACATGATGAACTTCGTTATAGCTATCCATGTACAAATAATTTGCTGAAGTACTTGAGCTATCCAATCTCTAACCATTGCTTTTCATTGTTAAACCTTCTGAAATGCATCAACATCACTTCAATTTACAGACACGCAGATTAGATGACCTCTGTTTAGGCAACAACAGCACCTAGAACCATATATGTGTTCGGTCTACCGAAACAAGATTCCATCAAATCAGCGAGGACCTTATTCTGAACCCAGTGCACTTCTGATTCATTCGACACACCCATGGAGAACATCATCTGAAAAACTTACTCCAGTTGCAAAGAGGGGTAAGATCCGAATACAACTACATTCATCCTATATATTACCTACGCTAGTTCCACAATCACTCGGTGGGGTATCTGTTGCCTGGGATACAGTTCCGAACTTATACAGAATTAAAAACTGCGAATTTGTATATCAACCACAGCTACCGCATGAATGCCGAAGAGGCCTCTCCAACAACCGGGACAAGTCAAAGTCCGTAACTTTGCCCTGCGGTCTACCGGTTCCCACGTTAGCAGTTTATGTGGCTCCCTGGTTCGATCCCATGACAAATCAGGAAAGACAGAGGATACATTTTATCATCACTATTTTACATTCCGACAGACTAGAGGTACGAGCACTTTTTCCCCGGGATGGCAATCATACCAAGATGAGGACTTTTATCAATAAATCTCTCTTTAGACAGAAAAAAATTTTCATTATTGTAAAATTTTCCCTTCGATTGGAATACAAATATTTTGTGTGTAAATACTAGCGATCAATTTCTGTAACTTTTCTCGAACATTTCGAACAGCCCAAGAAAACTAATGAATTTTGAACTTAGAACATCCTGTAGGGGTACAGGACACAACAACTCTTCAGTTTTGATTTTCAAAAGACATATGATGGTAAATTAAGATCTTTACGTCCCTTTAGAATGTCAAAATGTACGAGATCGTATTCTTTATAGTGATTGCTATAGAAAAGATCGTTCTTTATATGTTGTGAAACATATTCGAAATCTTATATCAAAACTTTCTTAAATAGAATATATTCATACTTATTTACTACTAATTACAACATATAAAACAATTATACTTTCATTAAACTTTAAACTAAACTTATGACAATTATAAGCAGAGAGAGAGAGAGAAAGACAGAGAGGAGGAAGAAAAATGTTGATCGATTATAATTCTCATACAATTTTCTTAGAACAATTTACGAGTACGTGAACGAACACATAAACCGAAGCAATAACAAAACTTTTATCTTAATCAAAATAAACGTTTTTTTCGAAATTCTTTGCTGCCTTTCCTTTCATTCTCTTTTAAACGATCAATTATTATTTTTGTTATTATTTTTCACATTCTAAACAATACTTTTTATTTATTTATTTCCACCATATACCAATTATTATTAAAAAAACAAAAATAGCTATACATAGAGAAAGAGAGAGAGACAGTATGTTTCATTTCTTACTGTGTTCCTTATAGAGAGTGTCTGAGAGCAAGTGTATGCAAGAGATTGTACCTGTGTGAAATTATCACTGTTTAGTTGACTTGATCTTTACATTAGTAACGTTCTCTACTTCGTATCTCTATAGTTTGAGTATAATTCAATTGGTTTATTCAAACGAACGCAAGAAGTAAACAACTTGACGTAGTTAAACACGAAAAGTATCTTTCATTCCGTCACAATTAAGCGAAGTGAATAGATGTGCGTTCGGTTAAGAGAAAAAAATCATCATTATTATTAAACAAGAAAAAAAAGTAACGTTTAACTTATAAAAAAAAAAAAAAACTTAAAAAACGTATTTCTTGCGGTAACGGAAAATAAATATTTGTTTATTTATCTTTTATAAAAAAATCATTATAATTTAAACAAAAAAGGAAATATGAGTGAAAAATAACTAAAAAATAATATAACAAAATTTTTCTCAATTTATAATAATTTACCAAAAAAGAAATTGATAGTATGTGAAAATTTTGTAAAATGTTTATAATTTAAAGTACAAAACGAAAGAAATTCTTTAACAGAAATTATAAAGTTTTATTAAGAAAATTTAATTTATATTAAAAGAAAGCTTAGCTAGTGGATTTATTAATTATGTTGAGCAGCAGCAAAATTGTATATGAAATTTTTTATAATTTTTATCAGCCCACGAATACAAAATCTCAAAAACGGATTAAATTTTTTAAAAATAAGGTAAGTTTTTAATGGTTATTTTTTAAATTAAAGGGTTTTATACTTTTACTGTTGTTGATCTTGAGGATGTTCAATATTATGAGATTTAATTTGGAAATTTGGAAGTAAAATAGTTCTTGCTTTAGATAATTTAGCTAGTATTGGAAATTTTATATAAAATTAGTTCTGCTACAGGTTGTAGTGCTTCGATGTTCAGAAACTCAGTTTCATGGAAGTAGTATCCAATCAGTCTTTCTGATATATATATATTGATATAGTATCTCCCTTTTGATATTTGAATATAATTTTAACGAAAGCTTTTAAATGGCAATCAAAGTGTTACAAAGTTCGCATACAAAGCTTTGGTATGACAAAGAAAGTGTTACAATGTTCACATGCTCCATATTCGTCCAATTTTGTATAATTGTGTTCTTAATCCTGGATGTCCACTCTCTGTGAGGAGGTACCACAAGCATTTTTTTGTAGTTTTTCTTCTTAAAAGCTCATTAGTCGGTCAAAGTGCCAGAAATTTCTCTTCAATAATTAGACTTTTGGCACAGATCATCATGTCTAAAAAAGTTAAATTGCACTTCCATCTGTCTGCCTTCCTTTCATCTATTACTTTGACAATCAAATTTTAGAATTTGCCAACCTTTTTGAAAGAATTTTGAAGCTTTCAAGCTTTGCAGTTTTTAAAAAATCCTATTTTCTGAATTAATATAGAATTATATAGAGCCTGTTCCTTAAAATGCGATCGAATAAGTATTTTTCTAGTTTTAAATTGAAAACAACAAATAAATTCGAAAAATTGTTACTGTTTTCAATATAAAATGAGAAAAAACTGTTCATTCGCATTTAGAGAAACAGGCAGATAATTTTATAAAAGTAGAGAGAAAAGCAGAGAGAGCAAAAAAATTATTCGCCATAAATGAGTTTAGAATTTGTATCACAGCAAACGCGGAGATTTAATTGAAGTGAAGTTCTTACCATGCTCACTTACAAAAAGAGCACTTAAATAAGTCATTACAGTAGGGGCTTTAAATATTATATTGGCGACACGATCATGACCCTCAAGTTCGTTATTTCGCTGTCGTACTCACAACACCAACTTTAAGTACTTACGTATATGATTATATATAAGGCATTATTATAGTTCTCGAAAGTAATGCAGATGGTATGCAGTTTACATTGTTAAATAAGTTATTACCAAGTTTATGCTGGAATTATTTAAGGGTGCCTCCGATAGGCTTATAAATCTGTCAGTCGTTGTTTCGTTTCCCACCAGAGACTCTGGCAAAGGAGCCTAGAACAGGCTTAATAATGATCTTGGGGTATTTCTTAGTAGCTGATGCAGGCGCGAGTCTAGGGGTTGGGGAAAAGAAAATCCCTCCACCAAAAGACAAAAATGTTCATACAAAATATAAAAATGAAAAAAAAGGAAATAAATGAAAAAAACAAAAGTTTGCCCCTACAAACACTCGAGCTAGATCCGCGGCTGGTCTGATGTATCATACATACTCCTTCTTCTTCTAGCCTGACAGTCCGGAAGTCGTGGTTTCAATTCCCACCAGAGACTCTGACAAGGGAGTTTAAAACAGTCTTAATAATGATCTAAGGATATTTCTTAGCATAAGAAAACATACCTACTCCTTCCATACTATATTTTACGGATCATTAATAAAGGTTTAACAAGCTAGTTGATAAGCCCAATAAGAATATCATTAACAAATTATAAAGTACAAACAACAAATTGATACAATTTTATAAAGTTTGAACAAAATACCTAACAAATTGTTTCACATTATCACTACAACATAGTTAATGCAAAAATAAAATCCTAACAATTAATTGTTAGTTAAGCTAAGTAATTAAATAAAATATATATATTGGCAACAAAAAAACAACCAAATAACCAAATTCGAAAGAATTGTTTACAAGTCAATAATATAACATACAAGGAAAACTTTACACGGCAATTATTTACACACATACATAGTACATATGTATGCATGTTGTACAACTAATAATTATAAACAATAACCTGTTTAATATAACTTAGACATTTTTAAATTATTTAAAAACTTTTTCTACAAATACTAGAGAAATAAATAGAATAAAACATCATTACAATTAAACTAATGATCAGATAACAAAGCCACAAAAAGAACAGCTTAATTTCAGAAAAAAAAATAAACTAAAAGCTTATAGGCAATAATAATTTAAAATTTGATTTTGCTTCAAAAGATCTAAAAGCCGATTGATTTGAAAAGAGAGCAAAAAAAAACGAAACAACAACTACAACAACAGCTTAGGAACGAATGTATAATAAATCCCAAAAACCACATGTAATTTCCACTAAATGATATTATCACAGTAATAAAAATTAGGTAGCAGATCCCTTAAATTATAATCAATTTAAAAGAATCCGCACATACTAAACATTTCGCGTGCAACATCATCATAAAAACACAAAAACCGAAAACCAAAAAAATGAAAAAATAATAATAATAAAATACAAAGTGGAAGCCGCATTTGAAGGAAAAAAAATGGTTATAAAAATACATGCATACATACATATACAATACAACCCAACCCAAAAAGCAAGCCATAAAATGAATGACTCGAACGTTCGTACGAGAGGAGCAGTCCATAACACCGGCCAAAATAACATTTAACGTTCCGCAGAAAACCCTCATCAATTGTGATCCAACAGCATACAAACGTTATAAAGCTGAAGTTTATTTGTCTCGTTGGACGATTTTATGTCTGCAACAACAATATTGCGAGCAACAACACAATGACGACGTTAAAGACGAACCAGAAAACTACAAAAACAAAACATAAAAAAAGGTTAAAGCCAAAAAGGCAAATAAAAAAATGCTAAAACGAAAACAATCTAACTAACCATTCAACCCAACCAAACAACTAGCCAGTCATCCAGCCAGCTAGCCAGCCATTCAGCCGACAGCGATAGCAGCTACTGTTTACCGCCAAAGAGAAGATCAATGGGCGCATGCGCCCATTGATATATACGACAACCGTAAAGATGATGACGACGATTACAATGACGAGAAGCTTACTTATTTTCTTCTTCTTCTTCATCATCATCAACAACATCATCATCGTGATCAACAACGTAGTAGTATAGTGATCGTCTTCTCATCGTCATTGTCTTCTTCTTCATCTCCTTTCGATACTGGCTTTCTTTTAATAACACAGCATGACCATGTGTAAATGCATTCGAAATACAAAAAAAATACATATTTATCTAAAGGAATGTTTAGGTTAAAGGATATATTGTTCAAATTTTTGAAAATTATTTACACTCGAGTTTGATTTGAGAAAACATATTACAATGTTTCGAATTTCGAATCTATTACCAATAAAAACACAAGTTTTTTTCACTCTCAGAAGCATCAAGAAAGTTTGAATCTTCGAAAATTTAATATTTCACCAGTAAGCTCTGAAAAAAATTATGTTATACAAAATTAAGTTATGTTCGAAATACTTTAAATTTTTGACACTTTCGAAAATCTTTATATAAGTTCGGTAGACTTATAATTTAGCTTTATCAGACTTTCGAACATATAAATTTTTAAACAAAATAGAAAATTTTATTGAAATTTATCTCAGCAAGCTACTGAATAATATATATTTTACTTATGTTCGAAAATTCGAACTTAATATCGTAATTCTAAAATATAGTCTAAACTATAGCATTTCACTTATAATTCTTGAAAAATCTTTAAATAAGTTCGAAGGACTTTTAATTTAGCTTTATGAGACTTTCGAACATGGAAATCTTAGGAAAAAATATAAAATTTTAATGAAATTTATTGTCTTAAGCAAGAAGCAACTTAAATATATAAATTTTACTTATGTTCGAAAATTCGAACTTAATTTCGAAATTCTAAAATAGAGTCCAAACTATAGAATTTCACCTGTTAATCCTAAATAATCATTGAATAAGTTTGAAAGACTTTTATTTTAGCTTTATGAGACTTTCAAACATAGAAATTTTAAGACAAAATATAAAATTTTAACAGATTTTATTATCTTAGGGAAGAAGCAACAATAATATAACTGTTTACATAAGTTCCAAAATTCGAACTTAATTTCGAAACTCTAAAATATAGTCTGAACTATAGCATTTCACTTTTAATTCTTGAAAAATCTTTAAATAAGTTCGAAGGACTTTTCATTTAGCTTTATGAGACTTTCGAACATGGAAATCTTAGGAAAAAATATAAAATTTTAATAAAAATTTATTATCTTAGGCAAGAAGCAACTTAAATATATAAATTTTACTTATGTTCGAAAATTCGAACTTAATTTCGAAATTCTAAAATAGAGTTCAAACTGTAGTATTTCACATGCTAATCCTGAAAAATCATTAAATAAGTTTGAAAAACTTTTATTTTAGCTTTATGAGACTTTCGAACATGGAAATCTTTTGAAAAAATATAAAATTTCAATAAAATTTATTATCTTAAGCAAGAAGTAACTTAAATATATAGATTTTACTTATGATCGAAAATTCGAACTTAATTTCGAAATTCTAAGATAAAGTCCAAACTGTAGTACTTCACCTGCTAATCCTAAAAAA
Source organism: Lucilia cuprina (assembly GCF_022045245.1). NCBI lineage: Eukaryota > Metazoa > Arthropoda > Insecta > Diptera > Calliphoridae > Lucilia > Lucilia cuprina. The sequence goes on along the minus strand of NC_060953.1, from coordinate 38,161,275 downwards.
TCATTAAATAAGTTTGAAAGACTTCTATTTTAGCTTTATGAGACTTTCGAACATAGAAAATTTAAGACAAAATTGAAAATTTTGATGAAATTTATTTTCTTGAGCAAAAAGCAACTAAAATATAACAATTTTACTTCAATTCGAATTTCGAACTTAATTTCGAAATTCTAAAAAATGGTCTAAACTAGTTTCGGAAAACTTCGAACTTCGAAATTAGAAATTTTAAGGCAGAATAGAACATTTTAATGAAATTTATTATCATAGGCAAGAAGCAACTGAAATATGTAAAATTTACTTTTGTTCAAAAATTCGAACTTAATTTCCAAATTCTAAACTTGAAATCAAAAACGAAACAATGTTTTGTACGTAATGCATTTTACTAAATATCAAAATTTCGAACCTTTTAACTAATAAATTTTGTTATTTTTCTTCGTATTCAACACCTTGTCAACAACATTATTTTAAATAACTGATTTTAAAAGTTATGCTTTTATATTATGTTTTGTAAGCTTTTTAAATGTGGTTGTGCCTGTAGCTTGGAAATGAAAGAAAAAAACTTAAAATTTAAAATGTTTTACGAGACCGTTTCATCTTCACGTTTACGAGAGCAACAAACAAAAAACGAACCGACAGACAGGCCGACGGACGGACGGACGATCTTCAACAATAATACAAAAATAAAAAATAACCGAAACAGACGTAATCATCATGCTCTTAATGTAGCGCATACTACCTGTAAACATTTAAAAAATTGCCACAAGCACATAAACAACAACAATAACAACAGCAGCAGCAGCAACAGAAAACGAGAAAACATCTTTAACGAAATGAAGAAGTACGAAAGCACAACAAAATTAAAGAATAACTTTACCGAAAACCGAAACTACAATCAGCATTATGTATTTTACTTTAGTTTAAGTACAATCGGTTTCTTACTTTATTTTTAGTTAAAAAACACCAGCAACCAACCATACCATCCATACCTTATAACGTCTTGTCTTTCTTGTCTCTTCACAGAGTCAGAGTTTATTGTTGCTGTTGGATTTTTCGTGTATGTTGTTTTTGTATCTTTCTTTGCAACATGCCGCCAAATAGTCGGCATTATACAAAGTAAAAAACGGCACGGGCTTAGCGCGTTCAGCTTAAGTTATATCTCAAATATATAAATACACACATATACATATTTACACATACATACATATGTTGGTATGTATGTATATTTAAACTACTTTTTATATTTTTAATGTTGTTATTGTGTTTGTTGTTGGTTTTATTTAATTTTTGTATCTTTTTTAAAATAAATACGACCAAAACCAGCTGGACAGACGGACTTAATCTAACCAAACTTCTTGATACTTTTTCCCAAATGAAGCAACAAAAACACCATTGTAGCAATGAGATAATTCATACTTTTTTATAACGCTAAACGGAAATGTACTTTTTTGGTACCATTTGGCAAGTAAATTCTATTAAATCAGAACTTACTTCTTAAGGAACTACATCAAACTTAATATAGCAGGAATGCATAGAAAACTCAGTCAACATTACACTTCCTATGCTAAGTACTTATTCCTACTCATCATAAAATTCCCTTTTTTTAAACCTCTTGTTCTTATTTTTATCCCGTTTCTACTTAGTGTGTGCCAACCATCATAGTATATGTGTTAAACCTTTAAGTTTTTTTCTTTCCATTTAAGAAATTTATCAGCTTCCGAATTACCTGTTTATTTATCAACTCTACTACTTTGTATACCAAAGGTATGCAGAAGGATATTTTCTTCTCTTTTTGCGTCGTCATCGTTGTTGTCTTCTTTTTAGCCTTGAGCTGGTTTTTCTCTTAAAATTGTTTACTATATGGATATGGCTATTCTTAATGTCGTTGTTTTTGGAAATTCTTAAGTATAAGCGTGTTATATGGCATAACAGGTGTTATTTTAGGTCAGTAATTAGTTGTTGTTATTATTGTTGTGTTTTCTTTGAATTAAATAAAAACAATAAAGGATTGTCTTAAAGAGGTAGGAATGAATGGACTTGGGATATTAAGTCTTTTTAATAAAAATATCGATAAACAAATTTGAAAATTTAAGAAAACAAATTATGAGAGTTGAATTATAACTGAACTGGAACTAAACTAGAACTGAACTAAGACTGAACTAGAACTGAACTAAAACTGAACTATTACTGAACCAGAACTGAATTAGAACTGAACTAAAACTGAACTAAAACTGAACTAGAACTGAACTAGAACTGAACTAAAACTGAACTAAAACTGAACTAGAACTGAACTACTTAGAACTGAACTAGAACTGAACTAGAACTGAACTAGAATTGAACTAGAACTGAACTAGAACTGAACTAGAACTGAACTAGAACTGAACTAGAACTGAACTAGAACTG
>NC_060953.1:38128149-38158778 GCF_022045245.1 Lucilia cuprina | reverse complement strand
TAGTTCAGTTCTAGTTCAGTTCTAGTTCAGTTCTAGTTCAGTTCTAGTTCAGTTCTAGTTCAGTTCTAGTTCAGTTCTAGTTTAGTTCTAGTTCAGTTCTAGTTCATTACTCAATCTCTCACAATATCTAATTTCTTTAGAAACAACTCACTCTTTCAAAGCCCTACCTAACAATTCCATCCCCGACAAACAAACAGGGTTGCTAAACTTATTGATGACGTCTACAAAAATGCAAACAACCATAGATGGCGCCAGGTAAAAATGTTTATAAATAAAACACGTTTACATGCCAAGCTAACAAACAGCTCTTAATTTAACAAAAACGTTGATAACTTTGATTTAAAAGATCAATTAAAGTCAAGACAAGATAGAGTGAGTGAGAGAGAGAGAGAAAGAGAAACGTAGAGGCAGAAGTAATAATTGATTAACGTTATCGGTATTATTATTAATACAGCAGTATATTGTTAATAAAACTTTAAATTAAAATGATTTATTTAAGGTGCGGCAATTTATATTTTATGTCTTTTCAAAACTAAGCGCCATTTAATTACACGCCTAAGCCTTCAAAAGACTTATAGATCAAAGTAGTATAATGGTAATATTTATTATTGTTGTTATTGCTATTGCTCTTTTATTATTTAATTTTGTGCTATTGCGGCTAAAAGGCGGCAACATAAAATAGAAAAACTTGATTTAAGAAACACAAACACATACATAACTCTTTAGCACTTTTTTCATTATTGATCGAGAGCTCTTCCACCAACCACCCCCTCTCTTTTTACTCTCATCATTGGCTTGTTTTACTTTAACTGTCTACAGTTCTCTATCTGGCAATGTCTGCTGTCAGTTTGTCATGTATTGGAATGTTGTAAATGACAAGGAAACTTGTTTACATCTTTTCAAAATGGTAATTAAAATGTCACAACAAAAGGTAGGGGAGTAAGTTAAGTGATCGAGTGTGCTGTAAAAGCTCGTATAATAGAGAGTGAGGGGAACTAATGTTTGTAAGTAGTGATCGTGGTGGGGGTGTGTAAGTTTAAGTATGTATGTAATTTGTTATTAATCGATGATTATAAAATGTTGTCAAGTGTTGTGGTTTTACAATGTTTATAGTCATTTAACATGTTAATGAAAATTACAACAAATTATAGAACTAACAATATCAAATATTTTACCGCCAATTTTATATTTAATTTGTGTATACATAGTTTTAAATATGCTTTCAATTTGAATATTTGTTTGTTGTTTTTTGCGGTATTTTCTACTTTTCATTCATAATAACGCTCTTACGCTAAAGTGAATGAATAATATTGTCAGGTTTATGTGTATTGTTTATTTATTTGTTTAAGAGTGTTTTTGAAAATGTACGTAGTAATTTCCTTTTGTTGTTATGATTCTTAAAATTTTTGTTTTTTTTATATTTTACAAACAATTGCCGCTTTTTGTGTATTTATTTAACAATTTGTCACTTTATATTATTTTGTTAATGTATTTTTTGTAGTTGTTGTCATTATTTAAAGATAAACAATAAATTTGTTTGTAAATAACAACAAACTTCAAATTTTGGTTGTGCAAAATCCCTTTAGGCGGTTAATTGTACTCATCTTTTATTTCGTCGCCATCATCATCATTATTATTATTATCATGATCATCATAAACAAAAACAAATATAATCTTCCAAAACATTATTCTCATATTCTTCATATTTATAGTTTTATTTATTTTAATCATCAATATCATCTTCATCATCACCATCTTTATTGTTGCTTTTGTCGACGACGTCGTCGTCGTCATCATCACAATTATCATCATCGTCAACATTGGGTTCGGTAAAATGTCTTTGATCTTATCGCAAAGCTTCTTGCTCGCATTTTGATCAAAGCAAGTTTTTCCGCCAAAGTGGTGGTAGAGTAACAGAAAAGACCATAATAACAATAACAAAAAAAAACAACAACAAGTACTCGCACTACTACAACAACAACGATAATAATAATAACAACACCAAAACGAAGTTTTAACCACATGACGATGTAATAAATATTTACCAAAGATACACAACAACAAAAACAAAAATGAAAGACAATAACAAATTTATAACAAAAACAATAAATTAGTGATCATTATAAACTTGTTGTGAGAGAAATACATACATGTATATAGTCAAATAAAGAGAGAGAGAGAGAAAACAGTGAATCAACAAGTGATATATTTTAAAAGTTAAGAGAAAATTCAGGAGTTCCACTTTGTAAAATCAAGTTTTAGGTAAGTTTTAGTTCAGTTCTAGTTCTCTTTTAGTACTATTTCAGTTCCAGTTCAGTTCTAGTTCAGTTCTAGTTCAGTTCTAGTTCAGTTCTAGTTCAGTTCTAGTTCAGTTCTAGTTCAGTTCTAGTTCAGTTCTAGTTCAGTTCTAGTTCAGTTCTAGTTTAGTTCTAGTTCAGTTCTAGTTCAGTTCTAGTTCAGTTCTAGTTCAGTTCTAGTTCAGTTCAGTTCTAGTTCAGTTCTAGTTCAGTTCTATATGAATTTAGTTCCATTTGATGGTTGTTGTATTGACTAGTTTTTTCTTGTTCTTTATTTTGATGTTGACTTTCTGGAATTAATCATACTCACTCTTATGGTGAACTCCAAAAATTCACCATAAATGTATGTTGAATATACAAAACTTACCTGCATTATCCACATTTGTAATCCTTCCCTATCGATAGAAGCAGTGTTATTGTCGTTGATAACTGAAATTCTGTATTCGATACATTGACACTTTTTGACTACCAAATGACGTAGTGTGTGGGTTATGTCTCAGCTATATTCAATGGTGATGTTTTAAATGAAATATAGATGGCGCTTTAGGAAATATTATAGTTAAATTATATCTTAAAATATTATTTAAAATCTACCTATTTAATAACTGCAAGGTTTTTATTAGAAAAATCACAGAAATGAACTATGAAAATATGATAAATGAAAAATCCACACAAAGTCCCTGACTCACAGTTTTATTTTTAATTACTTTATTCCAGACACAAACATTTAACACCTCAATCCAAGCACAACAAGCCTTAAACCAAATGGGTAGCACAACATCTTATTCCACCATTTGCAGCATCAATGCTGAGGAATCATCAACTGCAACCACCACCACCCTCAGATCGCTGCCATGTACGTGTAGCAGTAAAAACACAATCAAAGCGACAACGCTTTACTACCACAAAACATCTTCATTTTCCGCCACACCCCTGGTTAGCTTAGCGTACTACGTACTACTGCTGACCATCATACTGCCACTAATATACACCAAAAATAATTTGATGGTTACAGCAGCACCCTCCCACCACCAAAGTAATACGCCCACATTACCGGAAGTTGCATCACTGGTCACGAAGGCGGTCACCTCTAATTCATTAAATTCCACCGTTTTGGGTGCAATGGAACTGCAAAATGTTAAAATTAATTCTGTACAACAGACACCACAACCAGTTAGTGTAGTGTCCACACCACATCCGGAGCATAGTAGAGCTTTAAAGAAAGCCTGGCTATCGAATCGTACTATAGTTTGTAATGATGGTACAGCGGCGGGTTTTTATTTGCGTAAAAATCCCAATTCCAAAAAATGGATTGTGTTTCTGGAAGGTGGCTGGCATTGTTATGATAAGAAGACATGTCGGGCACGCTGGAATAGACTAAGACATTTGATGACTTCCACCGATTGGCCAGAAACTCGAGATGGTAAGTTGATTTAAAGAAAAATATCTAGAAGCAATAATTCATGTGTTTTTTTTTACAGTTGGTGGTATTTTATCCGCTTCTCCCGAAGAAAATCCCTACTGGCATAGTGCCAATCATGTATTAGTACCCTACTGCAGTAGTGATTCCTGGTCTGGAACTAAGGATACTTTTGAATCTACAGATTTTAACTTTCGTTTTATGGGTGCTTTGATTTTAAAACAAGTAATAGCGGATCTTATACCCATGGGCTTGGGACGAGTACCAGGAGCAGAACTTTTACTTGTGGGATCTTCGGCCGGCGGTTTAGGTGTTATGTTAAACTTGGATCGAATAACCAACTACTTACAGCAGGAACGTAATCTGCAAGTTACCGTTAGAGGAGTCAGTGATTCAGGCTGGTTTTTGGATAGAGAACCCTATACACCCTCAGCTGTGGCCTCCAGTGATGCTGTAAGACAGGGCTGGTCTCTGTGGAAGGGACTACTGCCGGAAACTTGTGTTGAGCAGCATAAATCTGAACCCTGGCGTTGTTATTTTGGCTATCGACTTTATCCCACTTTAAAAGGTAATTTTTAAAGAATTTTGATTATTTTGACAAATTTTATTTAATTTGGATCTTTAATTTTAGCTCCCCTGTTTGTTTTCCAATGGCTGTTCGACGAAGCTCAAATGAGAGCAGATAATGTGGCTGCCCCCGTAACTCCTCACCAATGGAATTATATACATGCCATGGGTGGAGCTTTACGTTCTTCATTGGATAATGTTACTGCAGTTTTCGCTCCCTCCTGCATAGGACATGCAGTACTATCAAAACGGGATTGGACCACTTTAAAAATCGATGATATTTCTCTGCCCACCGCTTTAAGATGCTGGGAACATTCGACAAGACCACGTAAAAAGCGTCATGATAAATTGAAAAGATCCACTGAAGCCACCATTACCCACAAGGATAATAACAAGAGAAGACACGAGAAACAGCACAAAGAGAAAGAACGCAATAAGAAAAAAAAGAACAATAATAGCAATAATAACAATAATGGAGAGAAAAAACGTCTGACAAAAGCCGAAAGAGAAGAACGCAAACGCCTACGACACGAACAACAAAAACGTAGAGAAGAAAGACGTAATCGTCGTAAGAACAATATGGTGGCATATCCTGAGAGTAATCTAACTAATTCCCTACGATTAAATGAAAACTCTACCGATATTCAGGAATCGGAAAACCAAACTCAGCTGCAACGTAAGCAAAACAAACGTAAACGTAACGAATTGGAAAAACAAAAACGTCAACAAAATAAACAAAAGAAACGTCAACGCAGAAGAAAAGAACACAACTCCGTAGATGCTCAACAACCCGAGAGAGAACTGCAAAAAGAACAGCCTGTAGTAGACAAGCGTGCCAATAGTGCCAATAGTGCCAATAAAATCAATAGACGCAGTGGTGTACCACGTGTACCGGAAAGATGTTCTTTGCGCCTTTTGGAACGTTGCAGTTGGCCGCAATGTAATAATTCCTGTCCAACCCTAACAAATCCCGTGACAGGAGAAGAAATGAGATTTCTCGAATTATTGGCTTCTTTTGGACTGGATATTGAAGCTGTGGCAGCAGCTTTGGGTGTGGACATGCAAACTCTTAACAATATGGATCGTACCGAACTGGTGAACATGTTAACGCAACAGGTCAGCTGATCAATAGATTATACTCGAACTAGGAGAGAATAGTAAAGCTCCTAAGGGAATCAAACAATCTAGTAATCATTGTGAGATTAAGAAAAAAAGCTTTTGCTGAGAGAGGGAGAGAGATACAAAGAGTGGAAATTTCTACTAAAAATATATGTTATCAAACCCTTAAAGCTTTTTTTAAACAGACTAAATAGCCTTGTGAGAATATTATCTAGTAATCTTTTAAGAAATTTAAAGCCTACTAAACTTTCAAAAAACAAACAAAAAAGTTGTAAATATTGTGAATAATTTTCCTAAATTTTAAGTACTTAAAAGTTCAAATTAGTTTTATAAGTTTATTGTGTAAGCTTTAACAATTTACAAAAAAAATGAAAACAAATTAAAGTGGCTTTAAGCTTAAAGATTTTAAAGTGAAAGCTTTGACTTTAATAAAGAGAAAGCTTAGTAGTTGACATTATCGATTATACAATGGAAATTAAGTTTTCATTTTTAAGACAAAATTCCGATATTGGAATTAAAGCTTTCAGGATTTTCAAGCTTTTAAGTCTCTTTACAATGAATTTGTTTTTTTTTTTAAATTCTTACTAAAACTGTGTTGTATAAATGTAAATTTACTCTTTATATTAAACAAGGGTATTAATTATTTCTTTAATTATAATAATTTTTAAAAAAAACCCTTTATTAAGCTTAACACAAAATGCAACACACAAGACTGTTATTGTTACAATATTTTAAATTTAAAAAAAAACACACATACACACAAACAATTTTAACTAAATAATAATTATAATTATTTTGTTTAGTATAAAATTGATGAAAAAAAAATACTCTTAAGATATGGATTCTTTGCATAAATATTGAAAATTTGTAGAACCAAATTTTTGGCGGGAAACCATAACTTTAAACCCATAAATACATTTATATATTCATATACTGACATTAATACATTTACACACACATACATACATAAATACTTAAATATTTACATACAGTTTCAAAACCTACCTCATCTATTTAATAATAATTGTTGTTGATTTTGTTTTATTTTTTTTTTAATAGTAATATATTAACACTAATCCATCCTTTTTATTAGATTAAGTAAAAATCTTAAAATACTTAACAAACTAAAGATTTATTCTGTAGATTCAATGTAAAAAACATTAGTTCACATAAAGATTTGTTTGATCTAACAATATCTAGTAAAAGCAAACTAAAAAAACCCAAATTATTTAAATTCCATTATCACTAGCAAATAAAATATTTATATTGACAACCACTTCCTTCCATATTTATTTATTTAAAAACACAAAAAAACCAACTTAAAATAAACAAAAAAAATTATTAATCAACAGTAACAAATATTTTGTACCTGTATTAATTACTTATATAATTTTACATTCAAGTAAAACACAAAAATACAATCCAATCAATTAACAAAACAATTACATTCCTTGTGTTTAATATATATTATTGATAACTTAGGTTTTTTACATAATTTAATAATTTATTTATTATAATTTTAAGTTTTTATTTGTAATATTTTTTTAATTAATAATAACATTTTTAAAGAACGAAAGATAAAAAAAAACTCTCGAATACTTTTTTTATATATTTTCTAATTTATGAAAAATTTTGATTTAAAATTTTGTTTTTATACATACTTATTGTACAGTTTTAGTTTTAACAAAAAATTATTAATTTATACCTAATTGTTATTAAAATGCAAAGGACAAAAAGACAAAGATGAAAAAAATCAAAAAAAACTTTTTAATTATTAAAACTTAAAAAAATGAATAAAAATCAAAGTAAAATTTTCAAAAATAATTCATTAAACTGTTTTCATTTATATAAATAAAAAGAAAATAATTTGAATGTTGAGACTTATTCTATCACGATCGAATTTTTTCTAGTTCAGTTCTAGTTCAGTTCTAGTTCAGTTCTAGTTCAGTTTTAGTTCAGTTCTAGTTCAGTTCTAGTTCAGTTCTAGTTCAGTTCTAGTTCAGTTCTATTTCAGTTCTAGTTCAGATTTTCAGTTCTAGTTCAGTTCTAGTTCAGTACTAGTTCAGTTCTAGTTCAGTTCTAATTCAGTTCTAGTTCAGTTCTAGTTCAGTTCTAGTTCAGTTATAGTTCAGTTCTAGTTCAGTTCTAGTTCAGTTCTAGTTCAGTTCTAGTTCAGTTCTAGTTCAGTTCTAGTTCAGTTCTAGTTCAGTTATAGTTCAGTTATAGTTCAGTTTTAGTTCAGTTTTGTTGATTTCTAGAAAATCTGTTTTATTAAAAACAAAATACTAAAAATTTCAACTCTGTTATGAAAAACTATCACAAGAGCAATAAACTCAGAGAATAATATCTACCTATATATATCCAAATGATGCAATCTTCGTTGCTCTACTTTTATGTAAGTAAATTATATTAATTTTTTATTCTTAATACAGGGTGTTAAAAAAAACAAAATATTCAATATACATCAAGTAAAGTCAATTACAAAAATTAATCTAAAAAATATATAAAAACCTGATATTAACTTAAAAATCGCTTTTGAACTTCTTCAATACCTTTTAATGTCACAATGGACTTAAGCTCCCTGTATAAACACAATAGTTTAAATTAAACTTAATAGAATGATGTTTTCTTCTCAGCTTATCATGAAAAGCAATTTGTCAACATTTATTAAGGTTTTTCCAAGAAATACACATGTGAAATAATATCTTAAATAAGAATAAATACAAATTTAATATGTATCACTATTGTAAAATTATAATAATAATTTTAATTTCAATATCGAAATCTAATTATATACAAAGTAAGTTCTAAAATTTTTAAATATTATAATAATAATTTAAAATTTTTTTCTTGACAACAGCTTGTCCCATTTATCTAACAATCGGTTTGGATGGCAGCACTTATCAAGAATCAACTTTACACTTAAATTGGGCCTCCGATTGTTTTATACGCCCTGAATGGTATGGCATTTATAATGAGGAACCTTCAACCACCCTACTGCAACCGTTTATACGTCTTTATAATATTAGCAATGCCACATTTCAAATGTCTATTAAGCAAAAAATTGGAAAATTAAAATTTCCCAAAGGTTGGAATCGTAACGATGCCGATGTACAACCGTTGCATTATACAAAAAGTAAATGTTTGGATTATTATGTGGCCAGTTTTCAGTCTAATGAACTTTTATCGGTGGAATGTTTGAAAATCTATCCGACTTGGATGACAAAACAGAATGATATTGTTAAAATGCAATTGAAAGAACTTTTTATACCAGGTACTTAATGTCCAGAGGAAAGTTTGTATAGTTTTAACTATTACTTTTTTCTTTAGGAACCCATGCCTCCGGTGCCTATCTAACTAATTATGGTGCTATCAAATCGTTATTTATACGTGAACATGCTGTTTCACAATATTTTGATGTCTGGTCTCAATTGGTATTTGGTATACGTTATTTGGATTTAAGTATTGGGTAACGTTGAAATTTTTAGATTTGAATCTCTAAAGCATCTATTACGTATTTAGATAAATCATACATACAGACGGACGGACGGACGGACGCACATCGGTTAATAAAAATCGCTTTATTGTGGAAATTTCAGAGTGAACGACAAACTTGTATACATTACCCTTCTAAAGGGGCTACACAAATACTTAAAATCTGTCCATTCGAAAAAATAGATCAACATATTAATTGTGATTATATTGTGACTTTTTTAAAATTCAAAAACCGTAGCTATATAGTTTGGCATTTGACATATATCCTTCCGGAATACAGTTATGGACTGTATCGGAAAATCATTATATATAATGATTATTGGTCCATTGAAGAACGGAATACTTATTTCGACTAAAATGTATAACAAGTGAAGTAGAATAATATAAAGAGTCCATTGTTTACCAGAAGTATCGATCCACAGTTCCACCTGTCCCCTATATAACATTCACATCAAAAAATTACAATTAAATTCATAATTGGCTTAAAAATTCAAGTATAACTTCTATATAAGATCCACTTTAAGCTGAAAATCATTCTAAAAATTACATACATAAGTCCATAAAATGGCCAACCAACTCAACTTAATTTATTTTGATTAAATTTCAGCTATAAACCAGTCGATTTATATGATCCACAAAATCCCGAAAACTTTTGGATAGTGAACGAAAATATGTTTATTAATCAGTTGCGTTTCGTTTTAAAAGATGTTCGTAAATTTGTAAGCATATCTGGGGAAGTTGTTATATTGGATTTCAGTTCGTTTCCCATAGGTAAATAATTTCACGAACCTAGCAAATCTACACCTTCAAAGACAATCTGGCCAATTATGAACAATAATTTCCCGGGAGTTTATTCACTTTTGCATGTTTTATCTATTGGCGAGGGTACAAACTCCCCGGGAATTATTATTCAGAAGAGGACTGAATGTTATTAATATAAAGATAATTTTTTAGGTTTTTACAAACATCCCGATAGACACACAGGACTATTGCATTTGATCACTAATGAATTGGGTCATTTGGCATTTCAACGCAACGATAGAAGTGTGCACTGTTACGATTTAACCATCGAAGAAATAATAGCAACTAATGGAACCATAATAATATTATATCCATTAGAAGAATTACCACATCCAGAAAATGGTAAAAATTCGCTATAAACTGTAGTTAAAACGTTTTAAAATAGTATATATTTTCAAAAATTTTAGAATCTCCCATACTCTGCTCGCCATGGAAACGTTTCTCAACCGGATTTATGAATAACTCTCAGGCACTGGACTATATGCGTCTATTGTTTAGCAAAAAGAAAACATCACCAGTTCAAGATGAAGGTTGGATATTTAATGCCATTAAAAGTATGGAACAATCTTTGGTAAGTAATGTTAAAGCCGGCTTTACACGATCACACAAGTAATATGATCTGTCAAAAAAATGTAAAGTGTGATCGTGTGAAGTGCCCTTAATACTTTACAAAAGAGAACAGCATTTTATAGAATTTCCATTGTTTTTCTTTCAGAACACCAACAAGTTACAAACGGCCAAAGAAAGAGCTTTACACATCAATACAAAAGTCTCAAATTGGCTTCGTGGACCTTGGGGTTCTACGGCAAACATTGTAACTTTGGACTATTTCAGCAGCACAAATATCATAGATGTTGCCATATATGCGAATATACAAAAAGCATTTTTAAAATTAAATAAGGATTATGTGAAATTTGAAATAACTGAAAAATAAAGGAAATTTTAGACATTGATCTGATGTACAGTATTTTTGTTTTTTTTTATATAGAAATGTGGGTAGAATGCACTTCGTTTTGTTAGGTCTCCTTTATAAAAAAACAAAGACTTAAAATATAGCAACTCTTAAAATGGCACAACTATAGTCTCGATATTAAATTGTAATTCAATACATAATCTCTTTAACATTTTAAGTAATTTGCATACATTATTTACAAATAAACTTAATTGATACTTAGAAATAAGTTCCCTTTTAATAAACATTTGATCACTACCGCCTTTCATAGTTTAATGAATTAATTTTCTAAATAAGTGCAGTGAACATTATGGTGCTGCTGCAGTCAACAAAATAAATAATACATTAAACTCAATAATAAATGACGTATTTTACAATTTTAAACTGTTTTTAGTACTTAGTGTTTGTAACTAAAGTTAGGCAGTGCGCAATGTTGTTTCCAGCTGCATGGCTTATAATGGGCGTATGTACCATGCATCAGTGATATTGGCCAAATAAGGAAGTGTATCATATTATATACGTTTAAAAATTAACAATTTCAAACTTATAGATGTAGTTTTTTCTATACAAGATAGCGCGGTACAAAAGAGCATTGGATCTACTATGACAAGTGACCCAACTTAAAAAATAGATTTGGATGAACACACTTTCAGCTCTGTCGGTCAGGAATGCCGGTCATACTGAATTGTATCTTAATAAGGATAACTTTTCACCTATTGACCAAGAGAGATAAGATTGCAAATTCTTTATTATATTCAAAAAAGTATGTCTTTGTCTAATTTTCTTCAAAAGCCATAATGGGATGCGAGGCCAAGTTAAGTTAATAATGCGAGGTCAAGAATATTTTTTCTGCAATATTTGGCACTAAAATTTGTGGTGCTTGACCGATAGAGATGAAAATAGCTCAGGACTACTATCCAGTATTCAGGCCTGTCACAGAATTTTACTCCCATCAAAATTGGAATTACCATTCCTAATTTTCTTCTTCAAAATAGGAAAATTACAACTTTTTCAAAATGAAACCAATTCATATTTTCAACGTAAAATTGACAATAGTTTTAAGTTATTATTTTTTAAGTTTTTATCGATTTAATTTCACTTTCGATCGGAATGAAATTCTGTGACAGGCCTGATTAACTAACCTTGGTGCAAGTTTCATTCAAATCGGAAGACATCGATTTTAAAAGTAGAGCCAGTGAACGCGAAATTGTTCATACTTATGTGCATTGATTCGGTCATAATAGTACTAACTAACTAACTAACTAACTAACTAACTAACTAACTAACTAACTAACTAGCCAACTAACTAACTAAGCAACTAACTAACTAACTATCTATCTATCTATCTATCTATCTATCTATCTATCTATCTATCTATCTATCTATCTATCTATCTATCTATCTATCTATCTATCTATCTATCTATATATCTAACTATCTATCTATCTATCTATCTATCTATCTATCTATCTATCTATCTATCTATCTATCTATCTATCTATCTATCTATCTATCTATCTATCTATCTATCTATCTATCTATCTATCTATCTATCTATCTATCTATCTATCTATTTATCTATCTATCTATCTATCTATCTATCTATCTATCTATCTAACTACCAGAGCTAGGAGTGGTGGGTATAGTCCTGGGTTTATTTCTTCGGATTTTATGTATGTACATCACCCCTTCATTGGGAAGATCATCAAGGCTTTTGTAAAACTTATACCGCTACAAAATCTCAAGCAATCCTATTATCATATATTACATACCTCTTTCACAATGTAGGGTGTAAAAAACCTACTTGACAAAAATCACCTAATAAAGAAAACACATTATTAAAACCTCACTTACTGTGGGCTGATTGAAATTATTCGGCTTAAAACTTAATTATAAACTTTATAAAGTTAAAATTAAAACAAATATGAAGTTATAGTCGGGCGAGGCCGACCATATAATACCCTACACCTGTTACAAGAATAAAATGTAATAAAGCATTTAAGTTGAATTGTACCAAGCTTCAGATATACTTATTGTTGAATAAAATTGTGGACATTTAAGTTAAATTTTGAAGCGGTCTTTTTATAGCGGCTAGGGGGTCATGTGAGGCCCTATAATTATGTGGGTTATCAAGGCTAGTACAGAACTTGGTTTGAGTATATTAAACATAATTATGAACTTAAAGACTATATTCGAGGGGGCTAGGAGAAATAATGGACCGATGTTAACCATTTTCAATAGGCCTTTTATCTGGGACAATAGAAGATCATGTATCAAATTTCATTAAATTATCTTCAAAATTGCAAAATCGACTCAGAAAATGATTCTGATCCGATTGGTATAAGTACTTTAAGTTGTGCGTTACAAACATCAACACAAACCCAATATACCCTCCCCACTAAAGTGGTGTAAAGTATTTAATATTAACAATATAGATATCGTAGACTGATCGACCTACGATTTACCTCACCTCAATCTATACATACTATTTTAAATTACATACAGTTTGATCTAAAAAGGATTAAAGGCGCCTATATAACATTATTATATGTATAGTTATTATATGTATAATAATAGCTGGTAGTATTAAAACACTCATATAAATTTTACATAAATAAACTATTTCCAAATATGGACACTCAACTTCTTGAAATACCCATTAACTTGGTATCTTCTCATCAACAACATATACAAATCTATATATTTACATACATATTTTTTATATACAGTGAATCAATTAAGTAATTTGCCTATGTAATATATTTGTTCAATTCACAATCGATGTTGTAGCGTTGTATGTCAGCAGCTGCAACAATAGTCATAACAATGTTGTTGGTATTTTCTACGCAAAAGTTCTGTACAACTCTTACTTTTTTTTTGGATTATTTGAATTGTTGGCCGAGCTCATAAGCAAAATGCCAGGGTATCCCACGTTGGTTTAAAGGGAATCCTCCAAGTCGACCTATATCTTCATATAAGAAGCTGGAAACCTTTAAACACTTAAGTTAAATTTGAGTTGTAAATGATACTCCACCAGTAAGTTTCAAGAGTTTTAATGGTCTCCACCAGGGTATAAACAGTTGAGGTTTAATGGTCTCCACCAGGGTTTAAACAGTTGAGTTTTAATGGTCTCCACCAGGGTATAAACGTTTGAGTATTTTATGGTCTCCACCAATAAAACATAACCTCTCTTGAGGTAAAACGAAAGCACGAGGTTAATGTAGACAACATATAACTTTGAACAGTTATATGAAGTAATACATTACACCAGTGCGAGCGAGACGCAAAACTGTCGAAAGCCAGGCAACAAACACAAGCCTGAACGCGTTTAAGAAATAATCGCGATGACACGAGAGTTGTTCCCCAACTCAGACCTGAATTACGACTGTGTACAACTCTTACGACAATTTTTCATATGTTTTTCGAATGTCGTAAGAAAATTCAGTGTTGTCAATTGTTTATTTCAGCATATAAATAAACAATTCAATCGATTTTGGCATAAAAAACGATAAAGTGGTAACACAGAAATTACTAACAAACAGCTGTTTACCAAAACAAAAATAAAATTTTATTAAAAACTGTTTATTTATTAGTTTAAAATGGGGAATAATGAAAATAATAGAATTTTAAATAAAAAGAAATTAATTTGGTTTATTTTGCTCGTTTAATTAGCTTATTATTATTATTTGTTTTTTACTTTTGACATTGTTTGTTTTGATTGTTTTTTTTTTGTTGTGAACATAAACTTATGACTTGCTACAAAAATCTGTTCACAATCACTGTTATTACACTTTAGTAGATACAATATACAACTTGATTGTGAACAACAAAATAAAGCAATTAGTTTGTTGTATTTTTTAAAGAATATCTTATATTTTAATTTTCAACCATAAAAAGTAAAATCGTTATATTAATTAACGAGATTTTTGATAAAATGTGAACGTATTGTTAATTTTTTGGGTCAATAAAGTATTTTGCTTTTTTAGGTTTTTTTGTTCATTTTTTTAATATTGCTGCATTATTTTATAAAATTTAATATTTTTATTACTCTTATATATTAGAATAACATTTTTTAGATATTTTAGTAGTGGAACGACTAAATTTGGACATTTCTTAACCGATTTATTATCCTATATACCTATCAGAATTTATCAATATTTGACTTAATATGAAATCTATCGTTTCTTTCATTAATATCGAAAATAATAAGTAATTTTGAATTGGATACATGATATATTAGATAATCAATGGATTTGGACCTAGAAAAAATGTTTTGTGAGGTATAAATCTATATATTATAACAAAACTAATCCGGGTTATTGGTCATTTTGTATTGATAAACAAAAACTACATTACGGAAAATCCATCTATTTGGGGAGTATTGTGTAAATTTTATTTAGAATTGTATAATATTGATTCTTATTCAATAAATCTAACACTAAGTACCATCCTAGCCACTCTAAGTAAGTGGGGACATCACCATATACCACTATAGAACTATTAAATGCTAAAATCTTGATTTTCAACCTCATATTTTAAATGCACCAAAATTTGTATTTTAATATTTTTTTCTAATTTTTCCCATTTTACACAATCTCTATTTTTAATTGGAAAATATATATTTACTTTTTACCTGTTTTTTCGAATTTTATTTATGAACAAAAAACAAAATTCTTTTAAAAAAAAGGTAGGCAAAAAACTTAGTTGATTCACTGTACATATATATTTTCAATACTTAATCTTGTGGTTTTAATAACAATATATTTTATTAATAATTCAAATCAAATTTAATTATTGTATGATTTGAATTTGTATTATCTTATAATACGTAAGAATAACTAAGTTGTATATATCTATCTGTAGAGAAATCAAGTTTTTTTTCGGAATTATGTGTATATCGTCGTTATTTATAAATCGATTTAACTTATCAAAATAATATCAAATAGAACTATTGAAGATTTGAATCCTGATCCAGATCTCTAAAGTAAAAGTTTAACATTCGTTATATCTTTATCTTTTTTTCTTTAAATATAATAACTTTAACATTAGGGTTTTGAATTTTTTTTAAAATTTTGTTGCCCTGTGTATATAATTAAACAGTAAACTTTTACTTTTATTTTAATTTTTTTTATTAAAAAATAATAACTATAATAACATCCTCGAATCTTCGTTTAATATCGTTTTTGTACAATCTCATTTAATTCTTTTAGGAAAAATACAAACGTACAACATTTTGAATGGCCGCTCGACACATGGGGCATTCTTTCGATGAGAAGGCACACTGAGCACAGGCCACAACATGACCACAAGGTACATAGGCGATATTGCATTCTTTATCAAAACATATTTTACACAATTTATCATCAATCAATTCAGTTGATATACCTTCAAGCAAATGGTTCTTTATTTCCGGTTCCGATTTGTGAGATGTAGAATTTTCAAATTTCCCTTTTACATATTTAATAAACTCTTCGCCTTTCATTAGTTTGACATAGGGGCAATAGTGCCCCATCCATAGGGCATGTTGTTCCCAAGGATCATCGTCTAATTCCCAATCTTTGAGACCACTCAAACATTCGAAACATAAAACACTATCACCTACACCCTTATAATAGAAACCAGCTTCGGCTAGTTCTTCAGGCCTTTGTTTTATACTTCGCGGCCATTCAGCGAATGTTGCTAAACGTACCGCTTTTATAGAGTAATCGGCCACTGGGGGTTTCCGCCCTGCTCGAATGGGTGGCATATCGTAGGAACCGTTCTTTTCTGCAGGCAACAATTGGTCTAGAATAACTTCATTTATGGGTACATTATTGGTTGCGCAGCGTTTTAATAGTGGACAGTTGGGTGACCAACGTAAATGTTCCTGCACCGGATCATCCTGCAACTCCCATTTACCAATGATAATTTCACAAAAGTAACATTTAGTTAGATCCTTTTTGCCTGTAAAAAACATCCCACTTGCAGCTAATTTATGTTTATCCAGCCATTGAAGAGGCCAATTTTCAAATGTCTTCAATCGTTCATTTTCACATCTGAACCGATCGTCCAGTTCATAATGCGGCGTTAAATGCTCACTGATATTGTTAACATTGAAGTTTGATTGTATCGTTTGTAATTCGTTTTGTATATTGCAGGTCATTGTCAATTAGTTTACCATTTACGGACTTTACAGACGGACTTCTATTCAGAGATTAAGAGATTCTAATGTTTAATTTATTAATTTATACTAGATATGAAACATCGGAAATTATTTTAAATATATCTTTCGTTGTCATCATGATTTATAAATTATTTTTATAATTATAAGATATAAAATGTTAATAAAGGTCTTATTCATAAATAAATAACATTTTATAAATGGTCTATGAATGAAATTTTGTTTTATAAAGTTTGTTTTATAAACCTATTATTAAATAAAATTTTGCATATGATATTAAATAATAAATCTGATTTAAATTTTATAATTAACCTTTTGATTTCGAAATTTAATAAAAGTATTTTTATAACTTTCTTTTTAGGTTAAAACCTTGTTATATTTGTTCCATAAAAGTGTCCACTGTGACATTATTAACATATGAAGCCATTAAAACAAAACAAGTAAGAGTGTTATATACGGCTGAGTCGAATTTTATGTATCCTTCACTATGATTTGTAAAACAACAGTCAGTACCAAAAAGTCCTCTTTTACAGGTTATTTAAGAGTTAATATTATAGGTAATTCAAAAAAGTAACTTGAACAACCAAACAATTATAAAGTAATTCGCTTTTATGGGTTCACACCTATTTACGACATTTTGAAAAAGGAAAAGTACAAAAAAAAAATCCCGTTTTATAGACTCTCACATGATCAGGACTTTACATACATAATATCATGTTTCTAGGTTCAATATTATAGAAAATTCAAAAAGTACATTTTGAAAAACGAAAAAGTACCAAAAAGCTCCCTTTTATGTTTCTAGGTTCATTCATGTTTCTAGGTTCATTATTACAGACCTAGAGCAAAACTAGAAAAGAACTAGAACATAACTAGAACAGAACTACAACAGAACTAGATCAGGACTAGAACAGAAATAGAACAGAACTAAGACCGAACTAGATCAGGACTAGAACAGATCTTGACTAGAACTAGAACAGAACCATAACAGAACTAGAATAGAACTAGAAAATAACTAGAACAGAACTAGAACTGAATTACTTCTAAACTAGAACTGAACTACAACTGAACTAGAACTAAACTAGAACTAAACTAGAACTGAACTAGAACTGAACGAGAACTAGAACTGAACTTGAACTAGAACTGAACGAGAACTCAACTAGAACTAAAATAGAACTGAACTACAAATGAACTAGAATTGAACTAGAATTGAACTAGTACTGAACTAGTACTGAACTAGAACTGAACTAGAACTGAACTAGAACTGAACTAGAAATGAACTAGAACTGAACTAGAACTGAACTAGAACTGAACTAGAACTGAACTAGAACTGAACTAGAACCTAACTAGAACTGAACTACAACTGAACTAGAGCTAAATTAGAACTGAACTAGAACTCAACTAGAATGAACTAGAATGAACTAGAACTGAACTAGAACAAGAACTGAACTAGAACTGAACTAGAACTAAACTGTATTAGAACTGAACTAGAACTGAACTAGAGCTGAACTAAAACTGAACTAGAGCTGAACTAGAACTGAACTAGAACTGAACTAAAACTGAACTAGAACACAACGAGAGCTAGAACAGAACTAGAAAAAAACTAGAACTGTCGTAGAACTTAATAGAACTTAACTAGAACTGAACTAGAACAGAAGTAGAACAGAACGAGAAGTAGAACAGAACTAGAAACAAACTAGAACTGTAATACAACTGAAATAGAACATAATAGAACTTAACTAGAACAAACTAGAACTAAACTGAACTAGAAATGAACTAGAACCGAACTATAACTGAACTAGAACTGAACTAGAACTTAACTAGAACAGAACTAGAACTGAACTAAAACTGAACTAGAACAAAAGTAGAACAGAACTAACACAGAACTAGAAGAGAACTTGAACAGAACTAGAACTGAATTACTTCTAAACTAGAACTGAACTACAACTGAACTAGAACTAAACTAGAACTAAACTAGAACTGAACTAGAACTGAACGAGAACTAGAACTGAACTAGAACTGAACGAGATCTCAACTAGAACAAAAATATAACTGAACTAGAAATGAACTAGAACTGAACTAGAACTGAACTAGCACTGAACTAGTACTGAACTAGAACTGAACTAGAACTGATCTAGAACTGAACTTGAAATAGAACTGAACCAGAACTGAACTAGAACTGAACTAGAACTGAACTAGAACCTAACTAGAACCTAACTACAACTGAACTAGAACTGAATTAGAACTAAACCAGAACTGAAGTAGAACTCAACTAGAATGAACTAGAACTGAACTAGAACAAGAACTGAACTAGAACTGAACTACAACTGAACTAGAACTGAACTAGAACTAAACTACAACTAAACTAAAACTGAACTAGAACTGTACTATAACTGAACTAGAACTGAACTAGAGCTGAACTAAAACTGAACTAGAGTTGAACTAGAACTGAAATAGAACTGAACTAAAACTGAACTAGAACACAACGAGAACTAGAAAAAACTAGAACTGTCGTAGAACTTAATAGAACTTAACTAGAACTGAACTAGAACAGAAGTAGAACAGAACGAGATGTAGTACAGAACTAGAAACAAACTAGAACTGTAATACAACTGAAATAGAACTTAATAGAACTTAACTAGAACTAAACTAGAACTAAACTGAACTAGAAATGAAATAGAACCGAACTAGAACTGAACTAGAACTTAACTAGAACAGAACTAGAACTGAACTAAAACTGAGCTAGAACAAAAGTAGAACAGAACTACAACAGAACTAGAAAATAACTTGAACATAACTAGAACAGAATTGGAACTGAACTAGAGCAGAACTAGAACAGAAATAGAACAGAACTAGAACTAAACTAGAACCAAGATAGATCTAAACTAGAACTGAACTTGAACAGAACTGGAACAGAGCTAGAAAAGAACCAGAATATAACTAGAACCGAACTAGAACAGAACTAGAACAAAACTAGAATAGAACCAGAACAGAACTAAAACAGAACTAGAACTGAACTAGAACAGAACTGTAACAAAACTAGAACAGAACTAAAACATAAGTAAAACTGAACTAGAACTAAGGTAGAACTGAAATAGAACTGAACTTAAATAGAACTCGAATTGAAGTAGAACTGAAATAGAACTACACTAGAACTAAATTAGTACTTAACTAGAACTAGAACGGAATTAAAACTGAACAAGAACAACTAAATCTGAACTAGAACTGAACAAGAGCAGAATTATTTTCAAAAAAGAAGGTCGTAACACTTCCTTCATTGACCCTTCTAAATTGTTAAAATAAAACACTGACAATTTTGAATTTTGTAAAACATTTTATTTTAGTCGTTTTTTTCAAAAAAAAAATTGTTTGTTTTTAACCATTTTTATGAAATTCTTTACATATTTTTTCATGTTTTGCATTAATATTTAATTCATATTCTAAATTGATTTTTTTTCAGTTAATAATGCCAAATCATAATTAAAATTAATTGATATTATGAAAAAAAAGAAAAAAAAATTTGCCAAATATTTCAAATAAATAAAAAATGGAAATTCATTAATTTGTAACGGTTTTTTACGATTTTAAAGTATTAGAAATGTTAGGAGTTAAGTTTAGTTAATTGAGATGAAAAATAAATGATATCAACTGTCAGTTTTGTGTTTATTATGTTTATATTAATATTTATTGTTGCTTAATTATTTTTATTTTTTCTTTAACATTCATTCATAATATGTTTGTTTTTTCAGACCACATTCATCACATACACTAAATTTTATGTTGTAGATAGAATAAAATCTTAATTAATCTTTTGTTTACAAAAAATAGTTTCTCAGTTTTATAATAAGTTTTAATTTTGTTTTTATTTTATTACTATTATTATTATTACAGATAGTTTTTATATTTATGTATTTTAATTTTAGAAAAAAGTATGTTTTTGAATTTGTTTTTTTTTTAATTTTTTATTATTTTTTTAAAAATTATATGTTATAAAGAAAATGTAGTAAGTTTTTGGAGTTTTTTTGTTTTTAATTTTGCCATTAATGTATGTTAAAAATATATTAGCGAAAATCACTCTTCATAGTTAACTACTCTTGCAAATAATAGTAAAAACGCTATAGTTTGCAAATTTAAAATAATATTTAATAAAAAAAAATAACCTTTAACCTTTGTAGCTGCATACTCTGGCAAATTTACTACGACGAGTGATTTCCGCTAATGTTTTGAAATCTTATTAAATGCTTAATTTAAGATTTTAAAACTGATTAACTTAACACAATGTAATATTTTTGTTTTTTGTACAAAATTTAACGGCCAGTTAAGACTCATTTTTACACAAATCTCAACTGGCCGTTAAACTCGTTTTGTTAAAGGATATAGATAGTGGAGGCAAAGGCAGGGATTTGTTTTTAGAGAATTATATACATTTGTAAAACTATAGGGGAATGGAAAGATGGTTAATTTTATAGGGCAAATAACTGTAGGAGTTCTTGTTGCTGTATTATTTTTATGTTTGCGATAATTATTAAAAGTATAAATAACTATATAAAGTTTATAATAATTTATGAAAAATATACACGCATTACATCGGCAAAGGCTTTTCGACAGAGTGGACACTTGGTAACGGATGAAGCGCACTTGGCACAGGCCACTACATGACCGCAGGGTAAAAACGCCGTATTGTATTCGTTGGCATAACAAATTTTGCACAATTTCTCTTCGGGTATGGTGGAAGAGGATTTGCGATTTTGTTCTGGTGCTGGACAGCCAGCGGTGGCTAATGTTTGCTGGGTAGCACCCACGGCCAATTGTTGTTCCGTTTCTTTTGGGTCCGTTATACTGTTTGAGGTTAGAACAGTGGCTGCTGTAACCGCGTTGGTATTGGCAGTAGTTTGTTGTGCCTGCTCCCCCTCCTCTTCGGTGTTGGTGTTGGCATTGGATTTTTTAAATCTATTTACAACAGTTTCTATATAAGTATCACCCTTGATTAATTTTACATAACGACATTTGCCCATCCAGAGAGCATGTTGTTCCCAGGGCTCATCATTCTCATCCCAGTCTTTAAGACCACCACCGCAGCTGAAGCATTTAACACGATCTCCCACGCCGGTATAAAAGAATCCCGCCTCGGCTAATTGAGCTGGTTTCTGTTTCATGTTGCGCGGCCATTCGGCAAATGTACGTAAGCGTGCCGTTTCAATGGCATATTCTGGATACTCGGGATAAAATGTACCAGAATTAGGGCTGCTAGCACTACTTCCACTACTGCTGGCTGTGGCTGGGGAAGCAGGCGGTATGTCGGCCGCTGGTATAGTGCCCTCGGGAAATGCATTACGTCTTATTTCAATCTGATCATTTAGGCCACAGATATCATAACTGGGTGGCGGCAATAGTCGTTCCAAGGCCTCACAATTAATGGGTACATTGTTGGTAGTACGTCTCCTCAAAAGAGGACAATTTGGCGACCAGCGCAGATGTTCAGGTACAGGTTGATCCTCAGGTTCCCAGCGACCAATTTCCACTTCACAAAAATAACATTTTGTCTTATCACCCTCGCCCATGTAGAACATGCCCGACATGGCTAATTCTTTCTTATCCAACCACACTACCGGCCAAGTATTGAAGGTCTTAAGACGTTCATCTTCCCTATGGAATATTTCGCTCATGACATAAAGTGGTTTACAAACCGCTTGCAATTGTTCACTGTGGGTATTATTATCGGTTTCGTCACGTAATAGATATTGTCCCGCTTTAAGTTGTATAGACTTGTAGAAATCATTTGGATTGGCAGGAAACCAATAACCGCTTTTATGCGGTCTTATTGGACGAGCTAATAGTTCTCCAGCCATTTTGTTCGTTATTATTATTATTAACTTCTTGTGTATGGTTTTTACGAAACGTTATTACAACTGTTTGGTATTTGAACTGTAATGATAGAGAAGAAAGAAAATATTATTATTTTATCCTTACAGGATAGTAGAGATAAGATAAAATGTTCTTATCACAATGTAATTATAGATAATTTGTGTGACAATAATAATACTAAGGTTGTTGATCTTTTGGCATTCTTATGATGATTAAGTTAGATTAAGTAAATGTCTGACAAAGAATAAAATAAATATTTTGAATTCTTATCTAGTTTACAATATATTTCTGGAAATTTCAAAATTTGTTCTTTCGATAAATAAAGCTATTTTTATAACGAAACAAAGCTTGTTACAATACAAAATTTTCATCAAAATGGCGTTTCTATTAAAGCTTTTGAACAAAAAGAGCCGACAACTTGAATGTTCCAGACAGTTTCAGAAGGATCAGTATTTAGCTTGAAACTAAGAACTAACTAACAGCTTGTGTTTTCTCATTAGGGTAGCTATCCGTCAGGTTCTACCTCACTATTTTCCCCGCAATGTGAGGGCTAGTAACGAGAAGCCGATCTAGCTAGTCTTCCAATCGAATCCAACATGGCCTATGTTTTGCAGTTAAAAAAATAATTTTCTTTAACCGAAAATCTATATTTTTGTAATAAATCGAATTAGGAAATTGAAAATACCAGACACTTATTGATTTAAGAAATTCTTAGCGGACTTTGATTTGTTTGTTCGGACCAATTGGATTATTTTTTTTTTGTATAATAAATCTTTGAAATTGGAAAATTCTAGACAACAATAAGTTTTAGAAACATTTAAACGAAAACATATGTCTAGCTAATCACTGTGAAATGTTATCCCGAATATAAATGTTTTTAAAGTTTATTAAAATATTAAGCAACTTCTTAAGGATGCAAGATTTAAACAGATGAAATTGCATTTCTGACACTTTAAGGTCATAGGAGCGATATTGCTTTGTCCGCCAGTCTTTTTAAATATAAATTATATTGAAAAGTTTAGCAAATCACTGTGAAATGTTATCAAAATATATTGATTGTTTTCACAATGTTCACTTGGCAAATAACTTAGAAATCCCTAGGTTCTGCGCTTCCAGATTGTTGTAAATAATGCGGTAAACTTATGTTTCAAACTATTTGACTATATTTATTTTAAACTTTTTGTTAGTTATAAACGCGCTTCTAGAATTTTCCAAAATGTATTGACAACTTGGAAAATCACTGAGAAATGTTAGCTGATACTTAGGTAAAACCATATGGTTCATTGAAATCAATTATTTTTTGCTCAGATTAACTAAGTATGATGTGTTAAACATGCTACATGTTTCTGGAATTTTTTTCAAATTATATTGGAAAATTTTTGTAAATCACAGCGAAATGTTATCAAGCAACTATCAGTTAATAGAAAAAACTTATTAGTCAAACGATTTGTTTCACATATTTTTTCATTTTTAACATTCTCCAAATAATATTGAATGATTTTGCTAATTACTATGAAATGTTATCATGAAATATTTTATATTTATCTTATCTATGATTTTAAAGCAGTTTCCAAGAAACTATTTGACTCTACAAATCATTATAAGAAAACTTTATTTTAAACTGTTCTGTTAGTTTTTAAACACGCTTCTTGAATTTTCCAAATTGTATTGACAACTTGGAAAATCACTGAGAAATGTTAGCTGGTTTTATTGTCATCATCAATTATTTTGCTTAGATTAATGTTTTTTTGTTTTGATCTGTTAAACATGCTATACGTTTCTGAAATTTTTTTTCAAATTATATTGAAAATGTTGTAAATCACATCGAAATGTTATCAAGCAACTATTAGCTAATAGAAAAAGTTTTTTAGTCTAACGATCTGTTTCACATATTCTTCATTTTTGACATTCTCAAAATAATATTGAATAATTTTGTTATTCACTGTAAAATGTTATCATGAAATATTTCATATTTATCTTATCTATGATTTTAAAACATTTTCCAAGAATTTACTTGAGTGTGGATTTTTTTAATAATAAATATTAAATCACAAACGGATATTTCAATTAGTGCTTTTTTATTAAATTTTACATTTATTTTCTTTTGAATTTATCACAGCAAAACTTTCTTTTCTCTCTTTTCAAAATACGGAGAGCAAAATATTGTTGTTTTCATAAGAGTTTGGGTAGAAAAAACACCATTTTTGTTGTAATGTTAAGGATATTGTAAAATGGGTATACCAACGCACTTCTCTCACACTTTAGAAATCAAGGAAAAATATTGATTTTTTTATTTAAAGAAAAACAGACTGCTACGTATGTGTTTTATATACTTTTTTGATTAAAATTTATTTTAATAAATAATTATTAAATTAAATTTAAATTAAAAAAAATATAAGAAATTTAACACTTTTTAATGCTTTTAAAATTTAATAATTTTATATTTTTATTAAAACCCAGAGGAGGTCTTTTTTTTTGGGTTATTTTTAAAATAAAATTAAATTTTATTTTTTTTACTTTGTGACACCAACATGAACAACCGTAGTAAGACACTGTCAATTTTTTTAAATTAAAACACCCTTAAATGTTCTTAAAAAACGTTTTTTTATCTTTTCATTTATAAAATTTATTTGTTTGATAATTTTTTTTATTTACCTTTATTTAATATATTTTTTTTAATTGAATTGTTATTAAATAGTATAATTTTCTTATAATATTATCATTTTGTTATAGAATTTCTTTGTTTGAATTTATTTGGTTTTATAAATACTTAATTAATATGTAGTAATAAAATCCGTCTTAGTTTATTTTACGTTTACTATAAATACGTCGTTCACCGAGAGATTCTATTTAACGAATAACTTTAAATGGGAAAAATTGTCTACTATTAAGGGAAGTCTTTAGAAAATCGTGTATATATAACTAGAATTGTCGAAAGAGAGATAGAACGAGAGAGAGAGAGTGTGTGCGATTTGATAAACATAATACAAAAAGAGTGCATACATTAAATGTATATTATTCTAGTTTGCCTGGTATGCATTAAACACACATAAGTACATGTTAAATTTTTCCATTTCCATCCCCTAGTAGTTTATAGATTTTAGACCAGAGTAGGCCAGAGTAGCCAGATTTTAGAAAAAGAAGTAGCTTTTCATTTTTTATACGATTAAATCATTAACTCAGGTTCTTTAAGGCTCAATAATATTAAGGTACTTCTAAATCTATTAAAATGAAAGTGCTAAACATCATTAACCACCATTTTCTTATTTTCTTGTTATATTTTATCGAAACTATAGATTTACAATTTTTATACAAAACTTATTTTAACCGTCAGTATATCGCCCAAGTAAATCATTAAACGGAGGTTGAGATAACGGGCCTAAGTCTATTCATTAACATTTATCAAAAATTTGTATTAAAATTTGTTTTATAAACCCTTGATAAATGTTTATGAATAAAAACCGAGATACACGGTTGTCAGATCTTACAACGTTGTCAGTAAAATGTTCAGAAAATGTCTAACAATCGTCTGAACTTACAATTTTTCTTTTGTAACGATGTCAGAAAAAGCATTACCGAAAATATTTCAAGACAAAATTTGTAAGTTGTCAGTATTATTAGACATTTTCTGCAGATTTTACTACCAACGTTGTGAGATATAACAACCGTGTATACATAGCATAAGACACTAAATATGTAATCAAGAAATTAATTCAAAAAGCTATATCATTCTTTAAAAGATCCCTTTTATCATGATCGTTCCCTCTCTCGCTCACTCTGCGATCAAAATCTTTGAAGCGTGTTTGAAAGAAACATCATTGCCAATTATCTTACAAAAATTGTCACTTCACTAGCATGAGACGAAAAGCTTTGTTGGCTAATCATTCTCCTGCTATAAACATTCGATCCTTCATAAAATCCACAATCAAGTACAATCTAGTTAATCATCGAAAACTGTCACTTAGAAAGCATGAGACGAAAAGCTTTGTTGGCTAATCATTCTCTAGCTATAAACACTAGATCCGTCATAAAATCCACAATCAAGTACAATCTAGTTAATCATCCTAGACTAGCAAAGATCATTTCAAGCTTCTTATATCTTTCGAGAACTCAGCTATGAAACACAATTGCCATAGTTACTGACCAAAGGCTCGTGAGCTTCACGTCATGAGACGAAAGGTAATAATACGAAAAAAATAATAGTGACAAAATAGTTTGAAGAACCTAAGTCTAGATGATCATCAAACACTAACTGTATAAATGGCAAAGATCATATGTCACAACTCACTACTACTAAAGTGACTGACACCCTCTTGATCTTTGAGCTTTGGTACACTATTGGCAGCTATTTGCTGTACATCTTAAGGTGATCATTCGAGAGAAAAACTGACGACAAAATAGTTTCAATAGGAACCGAAGTAATTATATCGAAGTGTGTACTTTTTATTTACATTATCTCAAAGGGATCAATATGATTGATTCATGTACAATCTTAGGTGATCATCCGAAACTAACTGTATAAAGGGCGACAATCATGTGTCCCATATACAACTCACTACTAAAGAGTATAGCACCCACTTGATCTTTCGAGAGAAAAACTGACGACAAAATAGTTTCAATAGTAACCGAAGTAATTAAATAGAAGTGTGTACTTTTTATTTACATTATCTCAAAAGGATCAATATGATTGATTCATGTACAATCTTAGGTGATCATCCGAAACTAACTGTATAAAGGGCGACGATTATGTGTCCCATATACAACTCACTACTAAAGAGTATAGCACCCACTTGATCTGTTATAGCTTTGGTATACTAGACTGTCATTTGCTGTAGTATAGTAGTCAGAGAACTGTCGAAAAAAAAATAGTTTAAATAGGAACTGAAGTAATGATTATGTACAGTATCACATAGTTATCGATACGATGAATTCAGTTGTAATCAAGTAGTCTGACGATAACACCTGTGGAATGGCAAAGATCATATAATAAATACATATAAATTTTTAGAGCTCAGCTGTAAAACTCTAGCTCTGGTTTTCTGCCAAAGGATTGAATCTTTCGAAAAACAACTATTGCTGAAGATGTCGTTACAAAGAATATATCACTTACTTTAATGGTTTAATTTTAAGATTTATTTTAAATTCAAACGATTTTTGGTTGCAAAATTAGCAAAATACCCAGTTATTTATCCCTTTTTCTATTTCTAAAGATAAGTACTATTTATCATCGGGCCGTTTTTGGATTCTCTTGAAATAATTAATTATTTAAAGTATTAAGTCATTCTCACTTACTAAATGTCTATATTAAGAAATTTTTTAATTAAAATTCCAATTGAATAATATTAATTACAAAGAATTTTATAAAATTAAAATTAACACCTACTCTAACAACATTTTCGAAATAATTTTTAAAGCAAATATTACAAAAAGTAAACACTGATGTCATTAAGCAAAAAGTTTTAGATATTCTAAACATTCTCATAAGTAACTGCTACATCATAAAAACCTAAAATAATAGAATTTGTTTAAAAAATACTAAACCTTTACTTGCACCCCTAGAACCAGTTAAAGGACTAGTTCTGTATTGATTTCTCTTTGCAATTTCCAAAATTTCCACATTGTTTTCAAATCTAAAGATCTGGCATTTCCTTTTAAAAACACACATTTTTTACACACTTTACAAACAAAATAACAATAAAAAAAAACAAACATCTGCCATTAAGAAAATTTTCCGAGAGATTCAGAGATAGAGAGCAATACATATATTACAAGTGAGTAGTATTAACAAGTAACAGAAGCAAAGAGAGTAATTTATTATGAATGTATGATGATGAATACATACAATTATTTTAGTTGATTGTTTTTTAATGCTAAAGTACAGAGTTTTTTTTTTAAATTAACAATAAAAACCACTATTATGTAGTAGAATCTACTACTACATATACTATATACTAGTTTGACATTTTACATAGAGTACAAATAGAGAATTTGCCAAAATGACAAGTAACTGAGATAAGAGAGTAAATGAATGAGTTTTTAATAATCTTTCACTTAAAATGGGGATGATTATTATAAAAAAAAAATATCAAGAATTTTAACAAAAATAACTTAATGATTATTTAATTGTTAGTAAATTTTTTAAATAACAATTTGTAAGTTTAATTTCTTTACCACTAATTTCTCTCGCATCTCTTTAATGCATTTTAATTATTTATTTAAATTAGTAACAATTATTTAGTCATAATTTTATTTTCATCAAATTGTTATGGTCCAGACACTGATTGTACGTAAATATTCTCTCCCTATTTTGCTGTTTTATTTGCATTATTTGATCTCGTGTTCATATATATATTAATCATACTGATATTTAACTTTATAAATAAATAAATTTCAACACATAAATAAATTTATTTAAATTGTTTATAATTTTATTCCAAGAATGTGCAGTTTATTTACAATAATAAACTGAAAATGTTTATAGAGCAAATTGTTATTCTACTTTTTCTTTTTCGATTTCTCACAAATATAAATATTGAATTATTTTCAATTAATAAAGGCAATCGAAAAATTTCAAACCGGGAATTTTTCAAAACAGTTTAAATGATATGAATCATAAATTGCTTCCCTAGAACTACATCCGAGGTTGGAAAATTCGAACAAGAATCATTGATAAAAGAACTAGTTTCAGAATGTTCCTAAGATAGATTCTGGACCTCATTAAGGCTTCCTCAAATGAAGTTCTAAAGATGACAACTGAAAGTCATTACTTATAACAACATGCGTTCTACAGCTTGGGTTGTTAAATTTTCCAATTTTGAAATTTAAAATTTTCATGACAATTTTGTTAATTTCAATTTAAGTTCGAAATTTTTAAAATACTTTTAAAATAAATTTTTTCAAAACAACCTTTTCAAACTAAACTCGTAATTATTGTTTGTTATTTGTTTGCATTTGTTCAATAATCAATAGTTCAATTCTATTTATGTGGTTTTGTTTTCAATACAAAATCAAATAGAAATAACAATAACAACTTTAAGTTGTTGTTAGAATTTTAATTACATTTTACATGACATTTCAGTTTTGTTTTAGTTATTTTCTTTATCTCTATTTTCTTGCTCTGCTATATTGTCAGGCAGTTTAAACGATTTATCAATATCTTTATCTCAATATTATATAGTTTTTACAATTTCCAAAACAAATTTACAAATATTTGGTTGTTCCTTTTCTCAAAGTTTGTTGCTAACAATTATATTTAATATATCTGCATTTTTAAGTTAAATTGACATCACTGTATCTCCGATTTGTTTTTATTTATATTTTTTTGCTATATAAAGATTCTTGTGGTTGTTTTTGGGTTTATTCTTGTTGCTATTATGGTTTGTTAAAGTAATTATTATTATATACATACATACATATGTATGTATATATTTTTTTGTTTTCACAAACATTCCAAAGCTCGATTTAATGTTGTTTTTCAAGTTCTTGTTCCCATAATAAGAAATACAAAGAACGACAACAACAGCAATAACCACAACGAAACAAAAGACCACGATTTAATCGAAAACCCACTCACTTTGCACCAAGACTAAGTAAAATGTACAAAGTCTAACAATTGTTATTTATATGGCAACAACAAGAAAAATATGTATGAAGAACAAAAAGTTTGGGTTTGAAAAAATAATTCAGAGCAATCCGCAAGCAATTTTAAAAATAAATGGGAAGTTTATTTCGATAACTTGGAAAGCAAGAAGGAGATTAACTAAACACTAGACTGTACAACAATATACTATACTAAACACTAGACTATAAATTTGACTATAGACTAGACTATAGACTACACTATAGACGAGACTATAGACTAGACTATAGACTAGACTATAGACTAGATTATAGACTAGACTATAGACTAGATTATTGACTAGACTATAGACTAGACTATAGACTAGACTATAGACT
>NC_060953.1:38126213-38128049 GCF_022045245.1 Lucilia cuprina | reverse complement strand
ATAGTCTAGTCTATAGTCTAGTCTATAGTCTAGTCTATAGTCTAGTCTATAGTCTAGTCTATAGTCTAGTCTATAGTCTAGTCTATAGTCTAGTCTATAGTTGGATTAATTTGAAGATTGTTTTCATTGAAGCGCGGGATTCTAAAAAGAAGTTCGTGAGGGCCAAAGATCGACTACACGATATGAAGCAGTTTACTGTAAAAATGTATATCAAGGTCCACTCATTTATCACTAGGGTTCTACTTTAGTCGGAACTTAATTTCTTTTTCCCATTAATAAGATAATGTTTATACCCCATCCAGCCCATTTTATTGATAAAAAAAACTTTGTTAACAAACCTTTCTAGTTAGACGTTCAAGATGATATCTGTAGTATGGTCATAACTAAAATATGGCATCCTACAAAGCAGTTGGGTTTTAGCCTAGCATGGGTTATGTTGTAGTTGTTGCTGCTGTTGTCAATGTATGCATTTTCAGTTTGTTTTTTCATCGTTTTGTTTTAGTTTTTT
The DNA here is from genome assembly GCF_022045245.1 of Lucilia cuprina. Lineage (NCBI taxonomy): Eukaryota > Metazoa > Arthropoda > Insecta > Diptera > Calliphoridae > Lucilia > Lucilia cuprina. Next base: position 38,127,541 of record NC_060953.1, on the reverse strand, counting down.
TTTCCCCCATTTGAGTCTTGTTTGACAGCATTCCATTGAAACTTTCTCACAGTTTTAAAAGTCGATGCTGCTGTTGCAGCCATTCCTCTTGTTGTTGTTATTATTATTATTGGTGTTGTATTCATTGTGAATTGCATTCACTCCTCGCCGTTGTTGATGGCAAAACATAAGAAAAACCCCAATCCAAAGATGCTGTTGCATTGGGATGTAAAGTTTTGTAAGATACAAAAATGAAGTGAAATACATTAAAAAAAAAACAATCTAAAAAAGAAAAACGTTGATTGCTTTGGTTTCCATGTAACTTCAAGCCATAATGTTTTAAAAGCGGCACAAAGTCAGCATTAAAGCTACAGCAACAAGAACAACAACAACAAAATGAAACCATTATAAAATGCCTGTATATGGGTATGGTTTGGTTTGGTTTTCGTTTGGTTCGGTTCGGTTCGGTTCACTTTGGGGCTGTTTGAAGCTTTTGCTTGTTGGCTATTTGCAGCAGTTTCATATGAAAATGTTTACAATCTCCTTTTTGGTTTTAACCATGTTGTGCTTGTTGGCTAAGACGTGTTAAAAAAAAGTTTGCAGCAGCGGCTGCATTAAATAAAGTAAAAAATAAATAAAAATTAAAAAAAAAAACTTCAAAAGAGACCACCACCATTTATGTTGTTGCTAAACCTTAAGCCCCAGCCAGTCAATAACAGCATAGCTAAGTTAGACTGCTGTTGATGTTGTTGTTGGTTTTATTTCTGTCATAAGATAATGCTTAAGGCTTGGCTCTTGTTTCTTATTGTTGTTGCTGTTGCTGTTACAAAAAGCAGCAACTAAACTTTTTCACTAATGATTTGTGGGAAAAGTATCTGGGAAATCGGCTTAGTAGTTAAAAACTACAATGAATTCTTTTTTGTATTAATGTAAGAATTTTGTATTTTTGGAAAAATCCTTGGACTTAATTATTCCTATAAAGTCAAAAATCCGATTGTCTACGATATCTTACTTATTATGATGTTAATTTTAATAAAACAGTTGCTAAATTGTTGGTATTTTGTATGATTCTGAAGGCTTCGGGTCTAGACTATAGTTCTAGTTTAGTCTATAGTCTAGTCTATAGTTTTTATAGTGTAGTCTATACTCTAGTCTATAGTTTTTATAGTATAGTCTACAGTCTGGTCTATAGTCTGGTCTATAGTCTAGTCTATAGTCTGGTCTATAGTCTGGTCTATAGCCTAGTCTATAGTCTAGTCTATAGTGTAGTCTATAGTCTAGTCTATAGTGTAGTCTATAGTCTAGTCTATAGTGTAGTCTATAGTCTAGTCTATAGTCTAGTCTATAGT
>NC_060953.1:38016953-38126113 GCF_022045245.1 Lucilia cuprina | reverse complement strand
GATTATAGACTAGACTATAGACTAGACTATAGACTAGACTATAGACTAGACTATAGACTAGACTGTAGACTAGACTATAGACTAGACTATAGACTAGACTATAGACTACAGACTAGACAAGTCTATAGTCTAGTCTATAGTCTAGTCTATAGTCTAGTTTACAGTCTATTCTATAGTCTAGCCTACAGACTAAACTATAGACTACACTATAAATTAGACTAAACACTAGGCTACTGTCAAGTCTGTAGGTTAGTTAAGCCTATATTTTTCTACATGTTTTGGATGTATTGCGAAATTTTTCAGTTTAAAAAAGCACTGAGAAAGTACAATGGTATTGAATTTTCCATGCCTGAAGCTGAGCTTAAATAAAATAAAAACAAAAATGAGCTCATACTGTAATATTATACTTATGTATATTTATATAAGTAGAAACATTTTTTAATTGTAAACAAATAAAATTTCCGGAATCCATTCTCCTCAAAACTGGGTTTTTTTTTCCAATCAATTATCAGTAAATGCACATAAATATGTGTATTACGCATATACAGACATTCTTTTATACAGACATACATATTTTCACGTATATCAGCGTAATACAAATTACTATAAAAAAGAATAAATATTTAAGCTTACAATTTAAAGAAAAAAAAGTACTAATTCTGGTACTTTTATAAGAACTTTTAGACCAAGACTTGAAATACTTATAAATTTGAAACTAAGTAATTTATTAAATAAATATTCAGCAAAAAAAATTGTTTTTTTATGAAATCTGATTTAAAGACTTTATTTAGACATTTTGATTAAAAAGTTTTGTGCCCAAAAAGTACATTTTTTTTAAAGCTTTTAACCCTGATATTCCCTTGCTCAGTACCTACTGTTTATTATCGCTTTACTTTTATTAAAAGTCTCTCTTTATAATCTTTGCACAACAACATGCCAGTCATACATATGTATGTATATGTACATATGAATATACAACTGCATAAACTCCAAAACCCCATTGCTGTGCATTGAACCTCTTTAAAATATTTTTTTCAACTTCCCATTGATGTTTTTTGTATATTTTATCCGACGAAATGTATGACGGGAGTTTCTATATATCACTGAGTATGATGTTTAATGTATATAGTCATTTCTTTCTAACTTAACTCGAAGTTTTACAAATACGAGTAATTGTACTCGTAATAATACTCCTCTTGGACTTTTTACTACTCTCGTACTTTACTATACCTAGTTGGGAAATAATTTTGTTTTATTTTGTATTTTTTTGTAAATTTTTTATTCAAGTTGTTGAATTGCACTTAATGTTTCATGATGTATGAGTGTGTAAATGACTGAAAAAAGAAACTCTGACAGACTGAATAGTTGTCGCTTGGTTGGATTTGTCAAAAAACAAATGGTTGCCATATTGGGGGTTAAGTTTTAATTTACATAAAATAGCTTAATAAAGAATTATAAAAAACCGATTTTTTTACAATAAATTCAGTTTATAAAGATGACATTTTCACTTATGCTATGTATACAACAACGTTGGTTGTAAGATCTAAGTGTAAACTTACTAATTTTGTATTCCAATATTGTCAGTAATGCTTTTTTTTACAAAGTTGCAAAAGAAAACTTGTAAGTTCAGACAATTGTTAGACATATTCTGAACATTTTACTGACAACGTTGTAAGATATGACAACTGTGTATCACGGCTTTAACTCTGTCAAAATTTCTTCTGTCTGTCTCTGTTAGAAGTAAGTTTTCTTGTTGTGGACCGATTGTATACATAAAAACAAATTGTGCATAATTCCTTCTAGGATTAATCTGGTTTTAAATTGATAGTCTGATCGGTAAATGTATATAGTTCTTAACCTAGGAACCGATAAATAATCTCTTCGACATTATTTGATTTCTTCTAATTCTTGATTTGAGAGTTTAATCTGCCGGCTTTGTAAAATGTGATTATTACTTGATCGCTAGCTGGACAGTTTGTAAGAATAAAGCTTTTAAAGTACTTGCTTAGAGCCATCCGAGCTAAAAGTGGGCTGATATGCTACCAATTATCTTAATCTTAATTTGATCTTATCAGTTAATCATGATGACAGACCTTAGTTCCATAATTTCAAAGATATTATCTAACGAAGGGCTTTCGAAGTGACTTTCCACAAACAAGTGAAACTTATTCTCGTATCGACTTGACCGATTATTGTTTATTACTACTTATCTTGCAAGAATGGTTCAGGAAGTCTATACTCTAGTCTATAGTCTAGTCTATAGTCTAGTCTATAGTCTAGTCTAGTCTATAGTCTAGTCTATAGTCTAGTCTATAGTCTAGTCTATAGTCTAGTCTATAGTCTAGTCTATAGTCTAGTCTATAGTCTAGTCTATAGTCTAGTCTATAGTCTAGTCTATAGTCTAGTCTATAGTCTAGTCTATAGTCTAGTCTATAGTCTAGTCTATATTCTAGTCTATAGTCTAGCCTATAGTCTAGTCTATATTCTAGTTTATAGTCTAGCCTATAGTCTAGTCTATATTTTAGTTTATAGTCTAGCCTATAGTCTAATCTATATTCTAGTTTATATTCTAGCCTATAGTCTAGCCTATAGTCTAGCCTATAGTCTAGTCTATAGTCTAGTCTACAGTCTAGTCTATAGTCTAGTCTATAGTCTAGTCTATAGTCTAGTCTATAGTCTAGTCTATAGTCTAGTCTATAGTCTAGTCTATAGTCTAGTCTATAGTCTAGTCTATAGTCTAGTCTATAGTCTAGTCTATAGTCTAGTCTATAGTCTAGTCTATAGTCTAGTCTATAGTCTAGTCTATAGTCTAGTCTATAGTCTAGTCTATAGTCTAGTCTATAGTCTAGTCTATAGTCTAGTCTATAGTCTAGTCTATAGTCTAGTCTAATCTAGTTGGCAGTCTACTCTACTCCGTAGTCCAGTCTTTAGTGTAACATAGCACAGAACATAGACTAGTCTAGTCTGTATTATATAGTCTATTCTCTAGTCTGATTTAACTGATTTAACAACACTGTTTTCATTCGACTTTTAATAAAGAGAGAAAGAGGTATAGATAATTATAAATGATGTCGATTGTTGTAGTGAATAACTTTTGGTAAGCAGCACTGTTATGCAATGTAGTCAACTTAGTGATTTTAACTTAAAGTTTAACTTTATTAAAAAAACTTTATTTATTACATATTACACTCTATTTTTTAAAGTTATATTTGTTACATGTTAATAAACATCAGTCAACTTTATTTAAATATTTCGATTATAAAAGCCACAATTTTTCACTGTTTAAAGTTAATTCTTTTAAAGATTACACTGTTTTCATTATTAAAGTTTTATTTGTTTTATTTTTAAAACTTTTATCGTTTATAATATAAACTTTATATTATTATCTATAATTTAGCACATAAACTTAAATACAAAACAAGTTGTTGCAATAAATTGATAAATTTTATATATAAAAAAAGTTTCTTTTGTTTAAACAAAAAAAAAGAAAACTTACTCAAAACAAGCTGATTACAATATTGCTTGGGAAAGTTTTGCAAATGTTTTGTTGTAGATAATTTTTTTTCAAAGAAATTTCTTTAATTAAACGACGTTTCTTTAACAATAACTTCCGTAATTTAAAAAAATAAGTTTGTATTTTGTTTTGTAATATTTTCAAACATTATTTACTTTACAACAATATTATTACTTAATAATCGAATACAAAAAACATAATTTTTTTATTCTCTTTATTAATTTATTTATAAAAATATTGAAACGTTTCACGATTTGACTTCGTGCGCCTTAACGTTGTTGTTGCTAACAAACTTAATGCACTAGTGAAGTGAAAACATTACAATCAAAATAAAAATTCCCATAAAGAGAGAGTCTAAAATACGAATTTTAAATGTAAGTTGAAAGAGTTTGTTTCACTCTCTCGAAGATATATATATAGAAAAACCTAGATGTAAACAGAAAAAAAGTCAATTCCAACAAGAGCATAATCATAAGAGAGCATAACTTTATACAAAACATATTCAAGTGCATTTGTACTAACGAAAAAATATATATGTATGTATTAACCAAGCCTAGAAAGTCATGTATTTGTTTGGGTCTGAAGTCTAAGCCAAGAACAACAAAAAAAACATAAAATAACTAAATCCAACAACTACATAAGGCCAAAAAGCAAATGCAACAACAACAACAACAAAAAGGTAGTAGTAATATAATAAACATGACAAAAAGACAGACAGACGAGATACTGTGTATAGATGCAAAGACCCAAACCAGGCAATATCATACATATGAACATATTGAAGAACATAATGCACGTACGAAAACAACAAAACAGCTCATATGTAAACATTGGAATGCAGTTGGACAACTTTTTATGGTGTTAAGTTTCTTCTTATTCTTGTTGTGGCAACATAAGAATAAAATTTTATTTAACAGACGTTCTTATTAATTCTTGACTTCGACTTTTTTCTTGGCCAAGAAGACATGGCCGGTTATAGGTTGTTAATATTGTGTTTATTGGTAGAGAGAATTATATTGAATATCTTTAATATGTTTGAAAGGAAAACATGCTGTATAATAATTGTTTGGATTCAGGAATTTTTAAAATCTTGAGTTGGAATTTTTTCAAAATGTTTTAATATTTGATCAAATACTAAAGGAATTTATTTCAGTTTTCCACTCCGGCACACAATCTATCCTGTTTCAAGGATTACTCACTGCGAACCTAGACATCGATGCTCCGGCCCATACATGGAAATTGTATTCCATTTTCGGTCGGTGGTGGTGTAAATAGTAAGAAGATCAGATGGAGTAAAGTATGTCTTACACCGTTTCAAAAAAACCGAGAAACTTGAATGCTTCTTTCGACAGTTAGTTAGTTCATGCCCAGAACATCAAGAGTTTCTGATTCCTTAATATTTACACAACCCATAAATATAGAATGTCTGTCATATGTTTATGTGTTAAAAAACAACATTGAGTCTTGCGGTCGTTAAAATCGACTCTGTTTACACGACCCTATTCAGAGATTTTTGCCCCAATCTCTAGAGGGTTTGGCCTTTAATTGAATGGATAGGAATAGCAAATATTGCTGTCATCGGCAAAAGAGTAGATAGAGTTAAAAGTTTGACATAGAAAGTCATTTATGAAGAAGGGAAATAGGGTACGAGAAAGAACGGAGTCTTGCGGTACCGCTTAATTAATCTTGAACTCATTTGATGAAATCCCATCTATAACAGCTAATATAGTGCGCTACCTGAGAAAGTTCGAAATATTATTACCCACACCGACAATAAGTTTTGATACAAGTGCGCCTTGACGCACTCTATCAAACACCTTGGAAATATCTAGAGCCACCACTTTAAAAATGATCAATGGACAACACCATTTCTGCAAAAGGAAGGTCAGGAGGTCTCCCGTAGAGGGACCTCTACGAAAGCCATACTGGTAATCGTTAAGTAAATTGTTGGTCTTTAGATATTTGACAAGATGTAAATTAACCATTTGGGGCGTTAATTTTCAGGATTATTAGCCTCTCCCTTTTTAGGAATTGGCACGACATGCAGACATTTTCCGGTATGGTATAGAATGGTGAATAGATTAGCTTATGGACGATCTAGCGTCGGAGAGCACTGCTTCAAGACCAGTGCCATTATGCTATCAGGTCCAAGAGACTAAAAATTAGGCAATTATTCTTAAAAAAAAGCAAAACACTTTTTGCAACATAGACTGACCAAAAAAAAAAAATGATCTTGCAGCTGCATAAGATGCAAACGAGTGATCTTTTTTTAAGTAATTTTATTTACAACGATATAAATATAACAATTACAAGGTGTTTTTTGTAGTTTTTATCTGTACTGTGGTTTCATTCTTTTTAATACATGTTCATTAATACTTTTGTTTTTTTATAATTTATGAATATAAATTCCAGAACTACAATGGATGCTGAGTGTTGGTTACTTATGGTAATTTTTGTAAGTTTTTTTTTTTAATTTTATACTTGTTTAAAGTAGCAAAAAAAAATTGCATTTAACTCACGACTCCTGTAAATTGTAGTATATTTCTTTAACTTTATATACATTTTCATTGTATGGTATTGTGTTCTTTGCCCTTCTTCTTCTTCTTATTCTTCAGATGTTGAAAATTGAAACTCCAGCATCAGAAAATACAACTGCTACCAGTAGTTGGTTGGATTTTGAAAAAAAAAAAACTAAAACACTATAAGAATAAATAGAGAAAAACAATCCACTTTGTATCTGGTATCACTGCATTCCAATCTCGTATGTAACCAACAACAGAAAACTGGAAAAATATATATATTCATACAATTGCTTCAAGTACATTCTCTAACGAACTTCAAGTGTAACCACATAAATATTTGAATATTTGTTTTTTTTTCTTCTTCCTCTTTAAAATCCTTTTAAGTTGGATTTTTCTTTAGTGGTTTTCAGTTTAAGAAAAGAATTTTCCCAAGGAATTCTTTTCAATGGTAAATTTAATATTATCAAGGTTTTTAAAATAGATTTATAAAGTGTGGTTAGTATAAAATTTGATACTTTTTATCGAATTGATTAAGAAAAATAAAACAATATCTTTCTTTAAAATCTAACATCGTTAAAGTCACTTTTTTTCTAATGTAATTAGATATGGGAATTTGAGAGTTAGAAGATTTCAAAGGAATTTCCTTTCTATGTATAAAAGTTGTAGAAACGGATGTATTTCTTGTTGTTATATTGAGTATTACGAATTAACTGAACTTTTCTATATTTATCATATTTTTTTTTAACAAACATTTTAATTGAAAAAACAAATTTTGACTAAAGATTGCTTGACTTATTTTTTGTATGATATCATCAGAGCCAATTCGAACTTGAAAGAATTTTGGCCTTTATTATTTTTTTTCAGACAAGTATTTAATACAATATTTATTTCTGTCCTTCCAAGAAACATATTGAGTGTTAAAAACAAATCAAATATAAATAAGTCAAAGTCATTTTAATGCAAGTCAAAACGAATAGCAAATACCCTAAACATATTCATCCCTATCGGAATTTTAGTTCCCTAGAAATTGCTATCGTGAACTTGCTGTGAACAATTCATTCACAATAGTTGATTTTGTATGGAACAGCTGTAAACATTGAACAGCTGTTTCACACAAAATCAACTATTGTGAATAAATTGTTCACAACAAGTTCACGATAGCAATTTTCCCTTCAAGGAAAATGAACATTTAAAGGAAAAAAATGTTCACTTCTATTAGCTATCGTCAATAGAAGTAAACATTACACCCTAATTGAAAGTAGGGTGCTCATAAGTAATCGTTTAAAAAAAAAGCCAAAAAAGCTAATGAAACACGCAAAATTTTTATACAATAAAATGCATATGCAAATTATACAAACCAACGACCGATGGATGATAAATTAAAAAAAAAAAATTTTTTACTTTGTGTTTTGTTTTTCGTTAAATTTAGAACAAAAACTTTTAAATGCCACACATGGAGGAAGAGAAAAATAAAAACAAATATTTTGAAAAATCTATATGTAATTCGACAAATGCTGAATATCTTCCCACAAATAAAAACATTGACCAATATTCAGACATTGAGTGATAAAATTTGTTAAATTGATTTTATTATAAGAAATTTGTCATATACAGTAGTGTGCAAATTAGAGCTAACAATCGAACTCAATTCATGCGTACACAGAGGGAAATATAAATCTACCTAACATTTAGACAACGGATGTGTATAAAATTTAAATTTCAACAACGAATTATTGCAATGTTGACAACAATGTTGCATAATTATAAACACTTTGATGTCAATTTGGTAACAGGCGTGCTTCTCTCTGTGTAGTAATATGAAATACAACTTTTATCAATATGGTGTAAAAAGTTAGACAAGCCTACATTGCATATCGACCTAAAACACCCAATGTCCAGGTTGAACATTCAATGGTATCACTTATATAAGATTCATTACATCTATTACAATTCAACACAGAACAGTTCTAATTCATCCGGCAGTCATTAAAAAAAAAAAAAAAAACATCCGACACACTCAAGGTATTAGGGTGGGGTAAGGCCCGCACAGCCCTACATCCACCCTGTATTTAAACTTGAAATCAACTCATTTTCAAAGCTTGATTCCACAATCACTGTTCGGTATTTGCTGTCTCAGCAACAGCACCGCCCTAATACCGTACTTTAGAGTTTACCGTGTATTAGTCCTTAAATCCAGCATTCTATTTTCACAAATTTGGATTGAAACCACAGCCACCACATTCAACCCAAAGAAACCTCTACAAGACAAAATCCGAAACTTTGTTCCATTAACCGTTACAATTCAAAGTTCGAAACTCTGCCCTATGGTGGTACCAGATTATTTGATCATCATCCAGTACCGACTGACTGGAGGTACTGGTAGCACCTCTTGCAATCACATCAAGATGGAGTTCTTCATGAAGGTAGCTTGCTTCCGGGTGGAAGTAATACCAGACTGACTGCACGATTTGACAGATCATTCATACATCTTCTTGACCAATAGGGTGGTACTAGTGTAGTGTAGTGTAGTGTAGGAGTTTTAATGAAAGTAGTTCCGCCAGTTCTCTAGAACAAACAAAGTTTTATAGTAACTGTAACTGTTTAGAGGGTATAGTGAATTTTTGAAAATCCAGAGAACTGAAAATACCCTCGTAATGACTTTTCGTTTTAAAATGATCTGTACTGTTAATTAAAACACCACGGATAGAGCAATGTATTTAAGACTCGCACAGCTTCTAAATTACGTTTTATTAGTATTGGAGAAGCTGAATACCATATCGCCAAAGATACAAAGAAAAGCTTATGGGACATTTCGAACTTTTTCAAAAATTTAAAATCGATCATTTTAATGAGATCTTCTTAGATGCGATGATTGATCATAGTAAAAAGCGAATTTTAAATTTTAACTTAAGATCAAACAGAACTCTAATATTACCGGATCTATTATTTCCCGGCAGTTTATTCCCAAAGAGAGCTGCTTATCATTATTTAGCAATTTTCACAATTTGTCACATCTTAAAACACACACAGTTACCCTTCTAAAATATCCCCTTAATATTATAATTTAAAAAAAAAATTTATCTCATAATTATTATTTTCTATAACAATAAAATATGAAAAAACCATAAAATATAATAATAATCGCCAATCTAGGTGGTCCCCACTAAAACTGCGGCCTTAAACGAATTCATAAATGAATATGAAAAAAGTAATACTTAAAGATCTACTTCCAACAAGAAGATGAAAAACAAGAAAATAACAACTACTCCCTCATATAAGTATTTCGTAGGGCTCTGGTTAATCCCATGATAGATCTTTTCTTTAAGCATTTTTTTCATTTAATTTCGTTAAAGAAAGGCTGCTAGGCGGCGGCATTTGCTCTGTTTTCTTTTTTGTTGCTGTTCATTCTGTTATATATCTTTGTCTTAAAATCTCTTCTCACGAATTGTTGTTTTCAAAACACCTTGAAGGTAAAACCCTTAAAAGAATGAAACAACAACAACTACAAAAACTTGTAAAAATAAAATATCATAAAAAAAGAGGAAGACAACTACGAAGATAATAATGGTAAACAATACTCTTTAGAATTAACAAAAGTTTTCGTTGTTGCTGATCATGATGATGAACATGATGATGATGATGCTGCTGCTCCAGCAGAGTGAGTGTAAGATCACGATGATGCGACTGCATTAAATGCATTTTTTAACTAAAGAAATTCTTGTTTTTTCTTATTGTTTTAGAACGAAAAAAAAGCAAGGAAGGGTAGGACAAGAAGGCTGACTGACAAACCAAGACAACAGCGCATACTTAAGAATTCTACTTAAGTTTATATTGTTGAGCATGCGCCGACGTTTTTCTGAGTTTTAATATTGTATTTTATTTGATATATTCATGATGCAGCATCATCTTCGTCATCCGTCCATAAAAAACAACAACTTTTACATACTACAACATAAATGATCTCAAAATTCATTCAATTCTTGGAATTCTGTTGTTGCCTCATGAATACCATGTTTGTATGTGTGTGTGTGTGAGTCTCTATCTGTTGCTTTTAATATATTTGTTTGTCAGTATGAATCAAAATTTTAACAATTAATGGCCTCTCTGGTTTTATTGAAATTGATTAGAAATTGTAGTTACTCTTGTCGGTATTTATTTGTTATTTTTCTCTCTTTTTTGGGTACAAATTCGTTATTTAAAATGTTTAAATTTGAAATGACCTTTGTGGCGTTTTATCCAAGCGATAGATGAGCGAACAACCAATACTAGGCAATCCGCTAACAATAAAATTTCTATACAATCAATTCTCGTTAGTGATGATCTCAAATTGTTAAAACTGTTTTTGCTGTTGGTATTTTAATTTAAGTTTTGTTTAAATAGTTAGCTATACGTTATCTCAGTTACAGTGTAACGCTTAATAAAGATGACAAATTTGTTATTAACAATTATCACTCGTATTCATTTGAACATCTTTTAAAACGGAAGGGCTTTATCGTTTTAATCGTGAGCGCGTCTACATTGTGTCTACCTATAGATAATGTGAAAGCTGGTTGATCGATTACGATCGATCAACAGTCCAATTCTATAAAGAACATGGATCTGTTATTTTCCAGTTTAGGGTACTAGATTTGACCCTCTCCTGCCAGTCTTAAGACTAAACTATAGCCTAGTATAAAGTCTAGAGTGCAGACTTGACTATAGACTATGATATAGACTATGCTATAGACTAGACAATCGACTAGATTATAGAATAGACTTTTGACTAGACTAGACATTAGACTAGACTGGACTAGACATTAGACTAGACTATAGACTAGGCTATATACTAGACTATAGACTAGACTATAGACTAGACTATAGACTAGACTATAGACTAGACTATAGACTAGAATATAGACTAGATTATACACTAGACTATAGACTAGACTATAGACAGGACTATAGACTATAGAATATACTATAGACTAGACTATAGACTAGACTATAGACTAGACTATAGACTAGACTACAGACTAGACTATAGACTTGACTATAGACTAGACTATAGACTAGACTATAGACTAGACTACAGACTAGACTATAGACTAGACTATAGACTAGACTATAGACTAGACTATAGACTAGACTATAGACTAGACTATAGACTAGACTATAGACTAGACTAAAGACTAGACTATAGACTAGAATTTTGTATTAAAAAAATATGTATAAATTTTGGTGAAATTTAGGTGTAAACCTCTAATATTGAAATTTGGATTTAATTTTAACAAACTCAAAGATGCTGCTGAAAAAGTAAACCAAAAGATGAGTCGAACCCAAAAAAGAGTTGAGAGGAAAAACACAATGAAATTTTTTTCAACAAATCTTTTTTTATTTTTTACGCATACTCATTCTTTTAAACAAAAAAAAAATAAACTACGATGAACAACAAGAAGTTTATGGTTGAATGCACTACTTCCGCTGGTAAAGGAAATAATTAAAGAAAAAAAAAACTACAAAAAATAACAAGACTATAAAAAAAGAAACGGAAGAATGGCCCATTGTAGTTGGGGATTACTAAACCGAAACCAAAAAAAAAAAAGAGAAAAAGAGTTGCCAATTGTAAATGATGATCTTTAAAAAGTAAATAGAGAAGGAAGTGTTAGGGGAACTTAGATATTTAATTATGTGAATGACAGAAAGAAAAAATCGGAAGTTTATAATTAGATATGTGTGTTTATTTAAAAAAAAAATAAAAAACACTATTATTATGAATGAGTAAGAGTTGTTGTGTTTAGTTTCTTGGAAAAATAACGATATACCTACAATAATATTTATACTTTGTTTAATAAACATGTTTTATTTCAAAGTTGCCATAAATTATTATTTGTTTATACTTAAAAATTTGCCATTACTACAACGCAATTTGTTTTTATTTTTTTTGGGTAGATATGCAAAATTAAACAATGACGACATCACCAAAAATTCAAATATGATAAACACATGTTTGTGTGTGGTTGTGTATGTGATCTGGCAATACTAATTCCATTTAATTAATGCGATTTAAAAAGTGTTGCCAAGTTCGATTTAAAAAGATAAACGATCAAATAAAATTTTTGTATTTTTTCTAATTATCCTTTCACTTTAGTCAAATCAATCCTTTTACTTTAGTCAAAAACATAAAATTTATATATATTTTGAAGATATTTACTTCTAAGAAAATACTATGTTCTTGGCAACACTGAAAAACAACTTTGAACACAAAAAAGTAAACAAAAAAAAAACGAAAACAGTTCAAAAATGTAAACACGTAGCTACAACAGAGATGGCAATGTTTATATGATCGGTAATGTATTAATATATATTTTATTTGCCAGACATTTTAACACATTGGTTTTTTCTCTTGTATTAATTCTAATACTCTTGATATTAAAATTTAATTTGTTAGCAAAACGAATCACAAATGAACCCCATCACTTGTAGAATCAACAAAAAGAAAATCCTGGAATTTACTAAATATGACCGATTTGTATAGTAAACAATTGCTTACGATCTTATGGGGCAACATTGACATATAAATGTCCTGTATAAAGCAAAGTTACTGAATATACTTGTATTTACAGGATCTCTCTCCTTTCCTTCCTATCACTATTTTCCATTTTTTCTTATAGATATTTCTACAGAGAGATCAACTTTGAACCCAAATAATGCTGCATTAACAACGTGTTAATTAAAATTTAAATCGTAATAATTTCAAATAAATTATAAATTTCCATCCCTGATATAATAAAATGAAATAAACATTAAAATAATTTAAATAAAAAAAATTAATCCAGTAAAAGGTCGAAAAAAACAAAGGTTCATTTCCAGTGTTGTCAAAAAGGTATTTTTTTCTACAAAAAGAAGGCAGACACATTTTCAACAAAACTCATAAATCTTCGAAAGTTCTTAACATATTTAAACGTCTTCGATTTTCTCCACAGAATCTACAACACAATTTTTTGGTTTGCTCTCTTAGTTGAGAAGTTATAGAAGAAAATATATTTATAACCTACACCACGCTGGTGTGTCATTATGTCCATTGAACTTATGACACACTAAATTTTGTCATAATGTCCAGATCGGTTCATTATTTCACTAAGCGCCCATACAACTGAACCCCGAATAGGGCTTGTGAACATATTAATCAAACTACAGATCGCAATTTTGGAGATAATTCAATGAAATTTGACACATGATCTCTTATGGTACCGTAGACAAAGCTTATTAACTTATATATAGTTAAATAGAGCTTTTAAGTTAAGTTATAATTATGTTTATTATGTTTATGTTTATACGATGAGCATTAGGGTTCTATGGTTGAAACGAAAAGTCGACTTTTCGATTTTTTGCATTTTATGAAAAGTCGGCTTTTCGACTTTTTGCATTTTATGAAAAGTCGACTTTTCGACTTTTTGCATTTAGTTAAAAGTCGATTCTTCGACTTTTCGACTTTTTTCATTTAATTAAATGTCGATTTTTCGATTTAAATATTTTATAAATAGTCGATTTTTTTCGACTTTTTCCGACTTTTCGAATATATTCGACTTTTTTCGACTTTTTCCAAATTTTTTCGACCTTTATGACTTTTTTTGACTATTTTCGACTTTTTCCAACTATTTTCCCTACTTTTTTCGACTTTCTCCGACTATTTTCGACTTTTTCCGACTTTTTCCGACTTTTCAACTTTTTCCGACTTTTCGACTTTTTCAGACTATTTTTCGAATTTTTTCATAGACGATAGTCGAGTTATCGACTTTTTTGGAACAAAACAGTCGACTTCGACTTTTCGACAAAAAGTCGATTGTTCGATTTTTCGAAAATCGATTTATAGAACCCTAATGAGCATCAAGATTAAGCAAATTATAAATATATTGCAATTTTTTCAAAATAGCTATATTGACAACACTGTTTTTCTCAGTTCTTTTTACATCTTATTCATTATGAACTTTGTTTTCTTCCACTTTTTTTCTTACAAATGATCACATTACAATATTTTCACTAATTTTAATTATTCGTTTAAGAATCTTATTTATCAATAACATTATTACAGCAATATTTATTATACATACCTTGACAATTTTTCTCTTTTTAATGAAAAACTCAAGTTGTTTTGTTTATAACAAATAAAAAAACAATACACTAGCAATTTAAAAGAATGGACACAATTATTATTTATGCAACAGAAATCACTTTACGATCAATATAAATTGCACAAATTAACAATTTATTGTTTATTATGATATATTTATAAAGTTTTTAGTTGGAAAGAAGTAAATAAACTTGTTAAATTTTATTTTTATTGATATAACTTTTAGATTTTTTCTTTTAATTCTTATCTCAACATTTATTAAACAAAGTTCGTGACACACTACCGATTGTACTCGTTTTTTGCCAACGAAATGTGTTCATCGCAAACAGCGTTGTATTAATGGGGAAGTATGCCTAGAGAAATATTACATAGTTAATAAAATGAAAAGTAAAATGTATTTAAATAAAATAAATAATTATAAAAATATGTAATTTAATTTGTAATAACAATTTAGGGCTTAAATTAAGCGTTCTGATCCAGCTGATTTTAATACTTTTGTTTATATCACATGATAGTACTTGTTCTTGTGACTTCAACAAAGGAAAAAAAATTATCCGCTCTATTAGGGTCCGGGAGTTATGGGCCTCCAAAGTTTTGATATATAATTGCATATATCTTGATCAATAATAATCGGATATGGTCGATATGGGTATCATTGGAAAGGTCTTTGAAAGAGCTTTCCATTGATATGTAAGATGACAAATATCATTAACCCATTGAGAGCCAGGGTCAATTTTTATGATTTTTTCTTTTGACTTTTTGAAAAAAGTACCGTTATCTCCAAAATGTATCGATATAACGGTACCTCGTCTCACATGAAAGTTTGTAGACAACATTTGGGGCTTTCCATTGATATATGTTTGAAAGCTATAACCCATGAAATGCAGGAGTTATTTAAGTTTAAAATTTCATATTTTACTAAATTTTATAAACATCAAGTGCTTGTTATTGTATACGGTCGATATGGGTATCATGGAAAGGTCTTTGAAAGAGCTTTCCATTGATATGTAAGATGACAAATATCATTAACCCATTGAGAGCCAGGGTCAATTTTTATGATTTTTTCTTTTGACTTTTTTGAAAAAAGTACCGTTATCTCCAAATATATCGATATAACGGTACTTCGTCTCACATGAAAGTTTGTAGACAACATTTGGGGCTTTCCATTGATATATGTTTGAAAGCTATAACCCATGAAATGCAGGAGTTATTTAAGTTTAAAATTTCATATTTTACTAAATTTTATAAACATCAAGTGCTTGTTATTGTATACGGTCGATATGGGTATCATGGAAAGGTCTTTGAAAGAGCTTTCCATTGATATGTAAGATGACAAATATCATTAACCCATTGAGAGCCTGGGTCAATTTTTATGATTTTTTCTTTTGACTTTTTTGAAAAAAGGTACCGTTATCTCCAAAATATATCGATATAACCGGTACTTCGTATCTCACATGAAAGTTGTAGACAACATTTGGGGCTTTCCATTGATATATGTTTGAAAGCTATAACCATGAAATGCAGGAGTTTATTTAAGTTTTAATAATTTCATATTTTACTAAAATTTAATAAACATCAAGTGCTTGTTATTGTGTACGGTCGATATGGGTATCATTGGAAAGGTCTTTGAAAGAGCTTTCCATTGATATGTAAGATGACAAATATCATTAACCCATTGAGAACCAGGGTCAATTTATGATTTTTTCTTTTGACTTTTTTGAAAAAGTACCGTTATCTCTAAAATATATCAATATAACGGTACCTCGTCTCACAGGAAATTTTGTAGACAACATTTTGGGCTTTCCCATTGATATATGTTTGAAAGCTATAACCCATGAAATGCAGGAGTTATTTAAGATTAAAATTTCATATTTACTAAATTTTATAAACATCAAGTGCTTGTTATTGTATACAGTCGATATGGGTATCATTGGAAAGGTCTTTGGAAAGAGCTTTCCATTGATATGTAAGATGACAAATATCATTAACCCATTGATAGCCAGGGTCAATTTTTATGATTTTTTCTTTTGACTTTTTTGAAAAAAGTACCGTTATCTCCAAAATATATCGATATAACGGTACTTCGTCTCACACGAAAGTTTGTAGACAACATTTGGGGCTTTCCTTTGATATATGTTCGAAATCTATAACCCATGAAATGCAGAAGTTATTTAAGTTTAAAATTTCATATTTTGTTAGTAAATTTTTATAACATCAAGTGCTTGTTATTGTATACGGTCGATATGGGATCAGTGGAATTCTCTGAAATACCTTTCAACTGATGTATGTTATAACTTATATCATTAACTCATTGAGAACCATCTATCTAACTATCTATCTATCTATCTATCTATCTATCTATCTATCTATCTATCTATCTATCTATCTATCTATCTATCTATCTATCTATCTACCTATGATACATACATACATACATACATACATACATACATACATACATACATACATACATACATACATACATACATACATACATACATACATACATACATACATACATACATACATACATACATATATATACATATAAACATATATACATATATACATACTACATACATACAACATACATACATACATACATACATACATACATACATACATACATACATACATACATACATACATACATACATACATACATACATACATACATACATACAACATACATACATACACATACATATATACATACATACATACATACATACATACATACATAATCATACATACATACATACATACATACATATAAACATACATACATACATACATACATACATACATACATACCATACATACATACATACATACATACATACATACATACATACATATATACATACATACTTACTACATACATTCATACATCCATGATGTAGGTACACATGTACCTATATGAAATAATATTTCTAACACATTCATATATCATATCTTCAATTACAGAAAACCCTTTTTTTTTAATGAAAAATTATTTCAAAAAAATCGCGCGATTTTTTTGAAATAATTTTTCGCCTGCGGCGCAATTCTTCTTTCCATTACAATTCCATCATTTCACCAACAACTTCTATCCTGCGGTGCTAAACGGCTATATTCATAATTCAATCATTTTACCAAAAAGTGAAAAATTATTTCAAAAAAATCGCGCGATTATAATATTTCTAACACATTCATATATCATATCTTCAATTACAGAAAACCCTTTTTTTTTAATGAAAAATTATTTCAAAAAAATCGCGCGATTTTTTTGAAATAATTTTTCGCCTGCGGCGCAATTCTTCTTTCCATTACAATTCCATCATTTCACCAACACTTATATCCTGCGGTGCTAAACGGCTATATTCATAATTCAAATCATTTTACCAAAAAGTGAAAAATTATTTTAAAAAAATCGCGCGATTTTTTTGAAATAATTTTTCGGCGGCTGCGCAAACTTAAATTTTTCTTCATAATTCAATAACTTCACCAAAAATGTCAATCGTGGCGGCGCTATAGGGTTCTTTACAATTAAATCATTTTAACAAAAAGTGAAAAACTTTCGCCTACGGAGCTATGATGACTTATTTCCCTCAATTATTATTTCACCTTCATTTCATTTTTCATTTCATCATCATTTCATTTTTTTAATAAAAAAGTGAAACCCATTAATTCATTTTCACCTAGTTTTTGTGGTGAATTAACTTAAAAAACTGTGTGTTTATTTCATTTTTCTTACTTCTGAATTAACTTAAAAAACTTCTGGACTTCATAACTTACAGAATTTAAACTTATACCTAAAAAGCTCCAAATGTTATCTACACAATTTCATGTTAGATGATTTACCCTTACGTCGTTTATTTTTGTAATATCGGTACTTTTGTAAAAAAATAAATGAAAAATATATAAAAATTGACCATGGTTCTCAATGAGTTAATGATATAAGTTATAACATACATCAGTTGAAAGGTATTTCAGAGACATATTCATTGATACCCATATCGACCGTATACAATAACAAGCACTTGATGTTTATAAAATTTACTAAAATATGAAATTTTAAACTTAAATAACTCCTGCATTTCATGGGTTATAGTTTTCAAACATATATCAATGGAAAGCCCCAAATGTTGTCTACAAACTTTCATGTGAGACGAGGTACCGTTATATCGATATATTTTGGAGATAACGGTACTTTTTTCAAAAAAGTCAAAAGAAAAAATCATAAAAATTGACCCTGGCTCTCAATGGGTTAATGATATTTGTCATCTTACATATCAATGGAAAGCTCTTTCAAAGACCTTTCCAATGATACCCATATCGACCATATCCGTTTATCATTGATCAAGATATATGCAATTATATATCAAAATTTTGGAGGCCCGTAACTCCCGGACCCTAATAGAGCGGATAATTTTTTTTCCATCACTGCACTCAGAACGTAAAATGCTACAAGGTAGTAAAAAAAAAACTCTAAAAATCAGCTGGATTAGAACACTTAATTTGCTCCCAATTTAGTAATTATCAAAAGTTAAAATAACTTGATATTTTCAATAAAAACTCAAATAAAATATAATTTTTATACCCTACACCACTTTAGTGGTGTACGACTTTTTCCGACTTTTCGACTATTTTCGACTTTTGACTTTTTTCGACTATTTTCGACTTTTTCCGACTAGAGTTAAAAATTTATAAAGTTGCCAGAAGCGTAAATTTATAATGTTGCCAATTAACATTATATTATTTATTTATTATTATTAATAAAAAAATTTTATTTATATTTTTTCTATTTGTTGCAATTTTTTTCAGTTTTTTCGACTTCTTTCTATTTTCGACTTTTTCGACTAGAGTTAAAAATTTATAAAGTTGCCAGAAGCGTATATTTATAATGTTGCCATTTAACATTATATTATTATTATTTATTATTATTAATAAAAAAATTTTATTTATATTTTTTCTATTTGTTGCAATTTTTTTCAGTTTTTTCGACTTCTTTCTATTTTCGACTATTTTTAACTTTATACGAATTTTTCGACTTCTTTCGACTTTTACCGACTTTCCGACTTTTTTCGACTCTTTCCGACTTTTTTCGACTTTTATTTACAAAGTCGATTTTTCGACATTTTTCATAGACGATAGTCGAGTTATCGACTTTTTTGGAACAAAATAGTCGATTTCGACTTTTCGACTTTCTTCGACAAAAAGTCGATCGTTCGATTATTCGAAAGTCGATTTATAAAACCCTAGGTACAACGCAATTTTCAAGATAATTGGATGAAATTTGGCACACACGTTTCTTTTGGCCCAAGGACGAAGTGACTTTTTAAAACGATATTGGGGAGTTTGTATGGGGGATGGGGTCAAATGAAGCCCGATCATTAAAAAAATCGGTAGTCATTTAAAGTTCTATAAAACTAAGTTTTGTCGACTTCTGTTAACATAATAGATTATTTAAATTAATTATAAGCCAAAAGGCCCTATTTGGGGGGTACGGTTGTATGGGGGCTAGTCGAAATAATGGACCAATTTTAACCATTTTCAATAGGCTTCGTCCTTGGGCCATAGCTTAATCGACTCAGAAAATGAGTCTAAGCCGATTGGTATACTTTAAGGTGGGTATAGGACGAATATTTTTGTATGTTACAAACATCAGCACAAACCCAATATACCCTCCCCCCTAAAGTGGTGTAGGGTATAAATAACGTGTGTCAAATTTTATCGAATTATCTTTTGTAGTTTCTGATTAACTCAATAATTACGTAAAAACGTAATTTTTTCGAGGTTGACTAAAATTTTTACTCATAACTTTTTACGTTGTGAACCGATTTTGCTGATTTTCAATACCAAAATTTTTTGTGAATTTAGCTCACTTTGTTTAGTTTTAACGTGAGCAGACAGACGACGGACGTTATAAACAAAATAAGGTTTTTACAATTTCTTTTGAAAAAGTACATAACATTCAAGCTTTGTCTTTAAATATGTATGCTTTTTCTGGAATATTTTAGAATTTAAAACGTGAAACTTTCAATCCTTAAATAGGGAGATATGTTTTCCTGCATTAAAAAATGTTTCTCGAATTACATAGAGCGCATGTGTTTAGTTGGGTCATAAATCGATAAGATGACTTCAAAATGCATTCATTTAAGAAAAAAAATCTCTAAACTAAATGGGCATAATGCCAAGAAAAAGAAGAGCCTACCAGAATGAACTCGAACGAAATATTTTTTTAGAGAAAAGACCAGAACCGAATCAGTTGATAGTAGAGTAAAGTAGTATACGTGATATTGTACTCGTACTACTCCTACAACTTTATTGTAAAAAAAAGTTTATTGTAAAAAAGCAATATGGCGGATTATGGCGTCTAAACCTATACATTCATAAAAAAGTGCATATCCTTATAAGGACATATGCAGCAGGCATATTTTGTTATAGCTAGTAGTCACCTGGCAATAAAAAAAAACTTAAAGGAGAGAATATGTGTAGGCTCCCGATTTACAAAAAAAACAACATAATGATGGGATACATGCAGTTCAGCAGGCAGGCAGTCATATTATGCAACACTTAACTGGCGCATGCCAAATGATTTATACGTTTTACTAGTGAAAATAAAATCACAGACATTAGTGTAGTACGAGGATGTTCTCGAAACCAAAAACAAAAGAAGACGAACTAAAATAAAAATCACCAGCAACAGCATAAAAGCAACATGTCATTGAACTACTCTACTCGTAGGGGCTTTTTACGACTATAGCCGCATGACAATGTGTTGTTGCCTTGCAACCGTCAGCATACAACCAGATTCATAGATACTAAAAATTTTTGAAAATTAAAATGCAAAAACTACTTTTTTTCTCTAGTATAATAACACAATAATAATGACAAAATATCACACAAAGCAAAATCTTTGTTAAATGTAGATATTTTGTACTTTAAAAAGAGAAAACAAGTATGAATGTATAGTCGGGCGTAGCCCGACTATATGATACCCTACATCAGTCAGTATGTATGTTAAAAAAATAAAGTATTTGGTTTGTTTTTTTTTAACTTTATTTCGGAATATTTTTACTTTTTTTGGCAAAAAAAAGAGATTTTTTAAGAGGGCTCAAAGGGGAGTAGGGCAAAATATGGCCCTATCCTTAAAAATGTTGGTAGGGGGAGTTAAGTATTCTTCAATATTATTTATCTAGAATTTAAAAGTGCTATTAGTGTTTGTAAGTGAATTTTGACCTTTAAGTCATTTTCTGAAGGGTAGTTTGTATGGGGGATAGGGTCAAATGAAGCCCGATCATTACAAAAATCGGTAGTGTCATTTAAAGTTCTATAAAACTAAGTTTTGTCGACTTTTGTTAACATAATAGATCATTTAAATTAATTATTAGCCAAAAGGCACTATTTGGGGGGTACGGTTGTATGGGGGCTAGTCGAAATAATGGACCGATTTTAACCATTTTCAATAGGCTTCGTCTTTGGGTCAAGATTCATCCAATTATCTTGAAAATTGCGGCCTGTACCTTGCGCACAAGGTTTACATGGACAGCCAGCCAGACGGACATAGCTTAATTGACTCAGAAAATGATTCTAAGACGATTGGTATACTTTAAGGTGGGTATAGGATGAATATTTTTGTATGTTACAAACATCAGCACAAACCCAATATACCCTCCCCACTAAAGTGGTGTAGGGTATAAAAATAATACTTTATTTCTCGCTTATGCCACTAACACCTGCAACGCGCAAAAACATTCCAAAATTCATTGATTACCAGCCCCTTCTAAAAACGAATTAAAAAAAGCAACAAAAATATGAAAAGCAAAGGATCATCTTCTTATTGCTACGTTATTGTCTTATAAAATACAAAACATAAAGAATTGAAAATTAACAGCTGCTGCAGATGTTACTTGCTGCCACAAATAACCCCAAAATACCAACAGACAATAAACACTCGCTTCGCTAAAGACTCATCATCAACGTCATCATCATCATATGCTGGCTGCCACCATTCACGTTTGCCATTCAATTAAATCGAAAAAAGCGAACAAAAAAAAATCGAACACAAAAAAAAAACTTATTTTGTTTGCCACGCACCAATAATTGCGTTTCCTTTAATCATTTTTTGTTGTTGAAAGTATGCGCCACAGTACTGGGGCACTAATAACAAAGCGATTAAATCGAAAAAAAAAAATAATATTTTCAAAAAAATACGCACTAATTTTTTAATATTTCGTTGAGATATTAGTCCATTGCAGTTTTTGACGTAAAATTAAGAAGCTATAACAAATGTCAGACCTTTCGACAAACTTTATAAATAAAGAAGTCGTCGACCTGTTTAAACATCTCATAAATATTGCCTCTTAGTAATTTAGGACACGATATCTCCAAAGCCTGTTAAAAAGAAAAATTCTGAGGCCAGATTCGGTTAAACTTTCCCTTTAAAGTCGACAGATTTGACTTTTTGGTGTCTTCGAATTGTTATATCTTATCAAATATGTCAGATGGAGCAATTCTGAGATCAGATTCAGAGCAACTCAATCCTTTAGATAGTTTTTTTATTCAAATGTTATCGACCTGTCAAATTAAAAACTCGTAATTTAAAAACTTCTAAATGGGAGCTTGAACCAAATGGACTAAGTGGTAAATTTTAAAACTTTAATGTAAGATGTATTAAGCTAACAGCCTTAATTTTCTTAAAATCTACTAAATACAGATACAGAATTAGGGTTTTATAAACCGAATTTTAAATAATCGAAGTAGGAAATAGTCGAAAGGTCGAAATCTTGGAAAAGGTCGGAAAAATTCGAAAATAGTCAGAAAAAGTCGAAAATAGTTTAAAGAAGTCGAAATATCGAAAATATTTAAAAAGTCGAAAATTCGTTAAAAGTTATTTATAGAATATTTATAAAAAAGAAAAACAGACTGGGGATGAACTCAGTACTTTCCATCTAAAATTTCTTTCCTTTTGAAGACATATGAATAAAAATTAAAACCTCAAAAAATACCTTTTTATCCTTAATCCAGCTCGCCAAATATTGAACCCAGGACAAAAAAATAGTTAAAAAGTCAAAAATAGTTGAAAAGTCCAAAAATGTCAAAAAAGTTGGAAAAGATAGAAAATTCGAAAAAAGTCGGAAAAAGTTGACTATTTATAAAATACTAAAAGTCGAAAAGTGAAAACTGCCTCTGCATCGCTCGCGACAAATGGTCGCGTGAACACACGTGCTCATTATGTAGAGTACTGTGGCCACAAATGGATTCTCACAGGTCTAAATATCTTCTTGGTCTCCAAAGACCGCAGTTAAGTAGGCTGATATCCGATAATCACTGGCCACTGTAAATTTGGGAACCATGCTAGACGCATTGGTCTCCCATCGCATTGGTGAAGAAGAGGCTATTACTCATCTTCTCTGCGAATGTCCTGCTTTGGCGGAGGCCCGTTTTCTTACGCTTGGATCGACCTATTTTGGTGATCTATCCGAATTGTCAAACGTTCACTTAGAACGTCTTCTAGAGTTCATTAATTTGTCAAAATGGGTGTGAATCCTATTACTCACACTATTCATCCACGGCAGCTGCCCTGGCTTTCTCATCATCTCCATCTCTTTGCAACTATCTCTGTTCCTCCACTCTTCCCTATCTCTCCTTCTCTTTTCCTTTTCTTGCAGGTATTTTTACAAAGGGTTCAACATGGAGCCAAGTAAAGCCGAGATTGGCTATCTATTGGCTATCTTACTCTGTATTACAGTCCAATCTGTTATCTTGGCATTAACCTGGTCCGTACTTTACTCCGTACTCTCGCCGTTAGTCTGGCCCTAAGTCTCATTTGAACTATATTGTTTGGACGTTAGTATACTGCATTGTATAATGTCAGAAATAAATTCCAGTCTGAAATTCTTTTAGTATGAAATACTCTGTATTACAGTCCGGTCTGTAATCTAGGCATTAGTTCGGTCTAAAGTCTTATTTATAGTAAAATGTCGGGAATAAAGTCTGTTTTATAGTCTGACTTATTTTGTATTACAATTCGATCTGTAATCTCGGTATTAGTCTGGTCTACAGTCTGATTTATAATCTGTTAATTGGTCTATAGTAAAATACATTTCTATGTATTTTATACATAGGAATAAAGTCTAATTTATAGTCCGACCTACTGTGAATTATAGTCTGATCTGTAATCTGGACGTTAGTACGGTGTTAAGAAGTATGATTACTCTGTTCTGCCGCATAGTCCAAAATGGCACTGTAATGGGCAATAATACAAAGCACAAGGAGCTGTCATGGGATGTTTATATTTGTTCTGTAGTTAAAAAAGTCTTTCGTAATTTGTAGGCCAAATAATAAAACAAGACCTATTGACCACCATTTCTTAGTAACATAGAATCTATCATCCAGCTTAAGTGTTCCAAATTCTGGATTTTTATATTATCTGGTTAAGAGTTCTCTAAACGTTTTCCAGCTTATTTTTCATTTGTCATTCGATATGATTAGACCATGGAAATCGATTCTAATACAACGTTGACTAATCGAGTTCCAAAAAATGTAATTTTACAAATAAGTTTTAAACTTGAGTCCGACTATGGAAATTCTTTGGAAAATTGTACAGGAAATTTGTCATGATATTTATCGGAATTATAAACATTTATAAGGGCATTGTTATTTTAAAATATATAAAAATTATTCTTATAGCTTCACCACAATTCATTTACGTCAAACTATATAAACAATTATAAATAGTTTGATAATGAATTTAAAGTTATAACACGTTTTGAATAAATATTATTCATTCGTTATACATCTGTTTTCTTCGAGTCCAGTAATACTATATAAAAATATTAATTTGAACCTTCTAAAAGCCGTGATACACGGTTGTCAGATCTTACAACGTTGTCAGTAAAATGTTCAGAAAATGTCTAACAATAGTCAAAACATACAATTTTTCTTTTACAACGTTGTTAGAAAAAGCATTACTGACAATATTGCAAGACAAAATTTGTAAGTTGACACTGTTATTAGACATTTTCTGCTCATTTTACTGCCAACATTGTAAGATCTCACAACCGTGTATATATAGCATAATCCTTTTTTAACTTCATTAGACACAAGTTTTTACGATTCCAAATGATTATTAAGCTATTTCCTGTTGTTGGCGCCATGCCTACCCATATTCTACTAATTCTCGATAAAAAAAGTTGATTTGTTAAATATGATAATAAATTTCATTCAAAATATTGCATTTCATTTCAAAGATAAGATAAAGGTTGAAGAAATTTGCCACGATAATCAAGACACAGTAGGATCGAATAACTAGTAATCAAACAATATTTTTTACGTTTTATAATAATTTCTTTAATATTTAATTTTTCATATTCAAAAGTTAGAATACTTTCATGTTGACAACATTGATCACCTTATTTCTTCTTCTCTTACTCATTTCGATTACAATTTCAAAGTTCAAATATATTATGAACAGAAATAGCAAATGTTTTAAAAATAATTGACACTTTGGCGACAGACATATAAAACACGATTTTTTGTTTTTATTTCAAAAACATACATTTTCAAATGTCTAGACTGAAAGTGCAGCAGCCGGCAGTCTGAATAGAGCAGCCAGTGCACTTGTCTTCCCAAAACAAATTTAAATTATAAAGAAAAACGACCAGAGTTTTTACTTGGATAATAAAAAAGTTTTGTTTTTTTATTTCTGCAATATCAATTATTGCAGATGTAGGGGTTTGGTTTGCCGATCTGCCGGTATTAGAGGGTTTGGAAACTCTAAAGCTTATAGAACAAATTTCTATTGTTTTGTATGGCAACACTGCAAAGTTTAATCTTGTACTCAATCAAAGGGGATAAACATCCGAATCAATTTATTTTTAGATTAACTAATCTGGTGATTAATTGGCATTTGATTGTCAACTCAAAAACTCGCTCTTAAAGCTATAAAGATAGGGAAAGCAATGAATAAGTTTGGAGGAGTTGAAAACTTTTTATAATTCACTATAGCACGGTACACATAATTGAATCCGAAAATAACACTGTTGTTTATATAAACAAATATATATATTTTTTTGTTATTCAATTCGGTGCAAATTTCTTAAAAGAGTGAAAGTTTATAATAAGGACCGAAATCTTAAAGTCTTAAGTCCATATATAGGGGGAATAGTAGTTAGTAAACTAGTTAGTTAGTTAAGTTAGGTAAGGTTAATAGGAGGATGCATACTACATCAAATCCGAAGAAATACACCTAGGACACAATCGAGCATGTTGTGCGCTCCTTATCATGAAAAAAAGGAAATCTTTGAATTATATTTCAGTATTCAGAAACTCAGTTTCCTGAACGTAATTCCTAAAAATCTTCCAATCAGTGTCAACAATGTTATTTCCGGAATAACGTCACTTCCAAGATATTTGGGGCTAACTTCGACGAATGCCTGGCAGTGGCAAAGAAAGTGCTCCAGATTTTCACTATCCTCTCCACATACCTTAAATAAGTCCAAGATGTCTTATGAGATTCTCTTACCCATATTTTTAGTTCAGCTATTGTTGCGTCGATAGATAGATAGATAGATAGATAGATAGATAGATAGATAGATAGATAGATAGATAGATAGATAGATAGATAGATAGATAGATAGATAGATAGATAGATAGATAGATAGATAGATAGATAGATAGATAGATAGATAGATAGATAGATAGATAGATAGATAGATAGATAGATAGATAGATAGATAGATAGATAGATAGATAGATAGATAGATAGATAGATAGATAGATAGTTAGATAGTTAGTTAGTTAGTTAATTAATTAGTTAGGTAAGTAGTTTATTAGCTAGTTGGTTAGTTAGTTACTTTATACATAATCGGACCAGTTGTGTATGTTCCTTTCTGCGAATCGTGTCAGTTGTGCGTTCATGAACTCTGTACTCACTGACTACAATACTACCAACTAGCCAAAGGCATTACTCGATATCGTATGAAAAACGGCCTTGTGTATATAGTAGAGAAATTATTTATAAATTTCATAAAACAAATGTGGGTTTTTTTCTTAAACAAGAAATGTGGTTAACAACAATTATAAAATATTATTATAAACAAATAAATAAATATTTAAATATTGATAATGATAATCGTATAAATACAAAAAAGAACAAGTGATTCACTTAGTAAGTACAAAGAATATGAAATTTAACCCCTAAAGTGGCACTATAACTCATATTGAAACTGATACTATAAAGTAAAAGGTATATTTATAATGGAATTTTGAAGAAAAAAACTTTAGCATAATAAAACTTAAATAATTTGGAAAATATATAATATGGATATGCATATGATGTTGAACTTACTGTCTGAAAGAGTATTCGGTATGGGTCTTTTTTCGATTTTGTTGATCTTAAATAGGAAACTTCTGATAGAATTGTTTAAGTTTTGGATTTCGAAGATGTCTAAGGCCTTCAGACAAACTGAGCCACTTCGATATCTACAATTTGTATTCATTAATAATCATATGATATTAAAAGATTTTTGTTATGATCGGATAGTTCCAAAAGCCGGAATATTTATAGGTTAGAAAAGTCATTCTATCAAAGATCTTATCATGAGTTAGAACTTTAAAATATGAAATTATACTTTCAATTGTAATCTCCTATGGTGAAGGACATTTTCAAATATCCGTCATGACATCATCTAAAGGAAAGATATAAAAATTGATGGATCTTTGTTCCTTTTTCTTTTTTTCCAACAATAATTATACAAAAATAATATTTAAACATTCACAAGCATTTCAAAATCGTAAATTTATTTAAACGACTTTATGAAACTTATTACAGAGACTGGCGTCGCTATAATGAGTTTTTGAATGTTTTAACAATTTTTTATAGTTTTTAAAATAAAAATAAATTGCTACAAAAAAAACAAAAAAAAAAACACAAATTTTTATACAAAATATTGACTTGACTGCATTTATTTTTGTAGAAAATTTCAATACAAGTTGTTTTTAGTTTTACTATTTGCTAAATACTATAATAATATTTATTTTGCATCGAACAAACTAATAATAAAATGAATTGAGAACGGCCTTGCAAGGCCTTTTAAGAACAAATACTTATAGCTATATGATACACACACACAGATACATTACATATATCTGTATGTCTAAATAATTTTTTACACTCATGCTAGAGTTGACTGGTCATAGTATTTTTTTGAATTGTGGCGCTCGCCTGTTCATTTGATCGCTTACAAATGGACTATGACAGACAAGCTAGTTTAACTGCGTTAAAAGCACAAGTATCTAGATACTGGTTTTGTCTACGGTTGCACCCGTCAAAACACATACATATTGCTAATAAACTTTTATATATGTATGTGTGTATGTTTTGGCCAGTTCGTTAATGTTGTGTGTATGACTAAGTTAGCAACTGAATTGATCACTTGATTTTATTGTGAGTTCGTAATAATTACGACAAGTTATGGCTTAACTGAAAGTTGTACTGGTAGCCAGCACCACCATCAGTCAGTTTTCAGGTGTGTACAGAATTATTAATGAATGCATTCCTTAAGTAAAAATTGCAACTTAATTCATTATCGCCCAAAATTGCCAACATATCGTGAGATCCAGAACAAAACTCTTAAAGTGAAAGAACTATTATTTTAAGATATCGTGTCCTAAAAAAACTCACATATTTGAGACATGAAGACAATAGAATTTTTAAAACATTCATATCATCTGAAAGTCTAATCTGTCTACTTGAACCCCCAGGTTAAATTTCTTCAGAACATAAACATTCCAAGTTCTTCTAGAAAGGGAGGTCGATTACTTTACTGAAGACCCTAGAAGCAAATCTTCAACATGCTTTGTACACATTATCTAATGAAAATACTGCATAATCAGTACATAAATAAACCTTCAACAATTCTAAATCGGTCCATAAATAAAAGATATATGAGAAAAAATTCTAAACAACACAGATCGTTCTTTACCTTTAATTGCGATTATACATATATCTGTAAACAGTCCAACTTTAGTTTCAATTGTAGGTCTTCAAGTACTCTTATTTTAGCTTCACTTGTAGTTCTTCGAGCAGTGAAACTGTAGTTTCATTAGTAGAATACTACTTATTCAATCTGAATCTAGAACTGGACCCTTTACAGGATTCTGGATTTAGCTTTTTTTGCTGGGATCACTTAAGAACGAACAACCTGATAGGTAGAATTTCTTCACCTATAGCTGGTCTTAGATTCCCAGCGATAACATTCCTTTATCAGGTATTTATTTTCAATACATAGTAATGTGAATGAATCAGGGATTAATATATAACTTGTTTACTATTTACATATACATGTTTATCGACATTTATTATAGGAAATCTCAAGTGTTAAAAGTTAATCCCTACAGCGATTTTCTTGTCGATATTTCAAAATTTCAGTGCGTGTGTAGAGGATTTCTACCGACATTTTTGCATGATAGTGAAGATTGAAAAATTTTGCAGCTAAGACAAAATGGTCACAGTTTCATAGACTGTTTGAAATTTTCAAAAGTTCCCGTTAGCGACCTTTTGTTCATTCGAAATAATGTTAACATTTGTTAACGCCATATTCAATCCAATTTACATATTCCAAAACTGCACAGACTTTCGTCTGAGATGTTGCATTGTTATTAGAAAGAGAGGTATTATATTTGGTTTTACGATTTTTCAATAAAAATCTCCAGATCCATTTTGTCTCCCATTTTATATTCAATTGTATAATAACAGATTTACGCAGGAAACTTATTTTAATCACTTCCAAACTGAGGCCAATATCTCGTAGCATATGTGAGTGAGGCATATTTTAGTGATTAACCCTAATATATGGCCGCGGAACACCGGAGAAAAATGTAAATTTTGCCTTTTTTTGTCCCTGAAGTTTCTTATCGTTTTTCGCCATATATCAAACATGAGTATTATATTTCTTAATTGTTTCAGAAAATTCTTTTGTACAAACAAAAAATCAATTAACGATAAATTAAAAAGTTCGATTACAAAGTGTTTAAAATTGTTGTGTTAAAATAATTGCTTGGTCTGGGTACTATCTTATCGATTTTCTTACATTTAATTATAACTTCGCAAAAATAATGTCAAATAAAAACAAGTAAGAGTTGTATATTCGGCTGTGCCGAATATAGATTCAATTTTATAGAAAAATCAAAAAAAGTACGAAAATCAAAAAAAGTACGAAAAATTTCCCTTTCATTTTTTAGATAATTTAAAAAGTACTTCTTAAAAAACAAAAACTACCAATAAGTTCACTTTTTTCGGTTTTTACCTAATTCCGACTCCAAATACTTATCCCCTCATTTTATAAAACGAAACTTTCGTTAACGTAAATAATTTGTATGAAGAATAATGGGAAATTTTTGAAAATTTTAATTTTTTGCATACAAATTCTTTTGAACGTTTGTCGTTTCGTTGTATAAAATGAGGCCCTTAATTTCATGTTTCTAGGTTAAATATTATAGAAAATTCAAAAAGTACCTTTTGTGGAACGAAAAAGGACCAAAAAGTTCCCTTTTATGGGTTCTTACCTAATTCCGAATCTACATACTTTATTTCATGTTACTAGATTCAATATTATAGAAAATTCAAAAAGTACCTTTGAAAAACGAAAAAAAGTACCAAAAAGTTCCCTTTTATGGATTCTCTCCTAATTCCGATTCTACATACTTAATTTCATGTTTATAGGTTCAATATTATAGAAAATTTAAAAATTACATTTTAAAGAATGAAAAAGTACCAAAAAAATCCCCTTTGATGTGTTCTCGTCTAATCCGGGCTCTACATACTTAATTTCATGTTTCTGGGTTCATTATAGAAAACTTTAAAAGTACTTGTTTTAATTAGCAATAATTTTCCATTTTTTTTTTTGACAATTTTGCCGATTTTTCTTCAAAATTACCTGGCACCCCTGGTTTCTAGCCAATAACAATACACTAATGCTACTCTCGCTCTGCTACTCTTGCTATGCCTTGTTTTTATAAACAAGAGTACAATAACAAAATTTACCGTATGATTATGAATTTTTTTTTTGCAATTTCTGTTTGAGCATGAATAGAAAATCTCGATTTTTGATGAAATTTTAAGAGGTTGTCTCGGATTTTTGCTGATATCTCCGTTATTTATGGACTGATTTTGCGGATTTTAAATAGTGCTCTTCCCGAAAGCATGCCTAACAGAATTATTGAAGATTCGGATCTAGCCGATATCTGGGGTCCTGTAAAAACTGATTTTAACAAACATACAGACAGATCCCCCGGGGGCATGTTACCTTGGTGAGACCTCCGCCTTGGTGATTTGTAATCCCGGGGTATAAAGAAGTGGGCAATACCCCCAGTCTGGCCGGGACTGAAAAATTAGTTACAGTCTACTGTTTGGCTTAGTTTTTGCACCGCATAATCTGGTACTACGGGTGGCCAGTTGC
This sequence comes from Lucilia cuprina, assembly GCF_022045245.1. NCBI lineage: Eukaryota > Metazoa > Arthropoda > Insecta > Diptera > Calliphoridae > Lucilia > Lucilia cuprina. The sequence goes on along the minus strand of NC_060953.1, from coordinate 38,094,520 downwards.
CCACAGGACTATGTCCCGTCTGGTCAGTTGGTTGAGGTTTCTTCAGCCACGTAGTGGCTGTGGTTTAAACCCAAATTCGCGGGGAGAGTAAGTGTCGGTTAAAAGACTGATTCATGATAAAGTCAATATTTTGGGATAAGTTCGGTGATGTTGCCGAAAACAACAGATACCCCACAGAGGAGTGGCTGTGGGAAATGAGTTGGTGTCAATAGTATATGGTACGAAATGAATGTGAGGTTCGGCGGACCTTACTCCACCCATCTACCTAATGAATGTGTCGTATGTTTTTCTTTTATGAATGTGTTGTATGAATGAGATGTGTGCTGGGCTTAATGATGATGGATGAAAGGTATCATATACATATGATACCATTGAATTTTCCTTCCTTGTCCAGATATGTTAAGATTAACACAGTGTGTCCCTGTGTGTAAGAACAATGTCTTCGGCTTATTGATGGATCGTACTTCGGTCCACCGGTTACGTCTCTAGGTGCTGTTGCCGAATCAACAGAGGCCATCCAATGGTCAGAGATTAGATAGATCGAGTACTCCAGCAAAGTACTTGTGCATGGACCGGTCAAAGCCAATGTACAAAAATTGCCACCTGAGTTCTTCATTGAAGAATAAAGGGGCGATGCATCGCGATGGTAGACCGTTCTCAAGTCTACCCAGTGGATGAAAAAGACCACCGTGAGATAAGACCGTCAAGGCAGGTGCTCACGTTAAAACTCTCGACAATCAAACATACAAACAGACGAATATGGCTTAATCGATTCCGCTATCTATATGGATCCAGAATATATATGTATATACTTTATAGGACGGAAAATTATAATATAGAAATTACAAACAGAATGGCAGTCTAGTCTTTCCATAAAAGGTGAAGGATATCAGATTATACCCTATAACGAAATGTATCATATTTTCCAGATGTAGGTTTTATATCGGAGCTACGTATTTAAAACAATCAGCAATAATGCTTAACATGTATTCCTGACTACTATTTAAAAATGGGTATACATAATCAATAATCGTGAACCTTTGATATCACTTTTAAATTAATCATTACATTAGTACAAAGATCATTTTTAATTGAAATTCATTCTAGGCAAATTTCATTCAGATAACAATGATTGTAATAATTTTATTAATGTTAAATTAACATTGCTAATTAAACGAACAAAGTAAATAAAATGGCATGCCGGGCTATGTGAAAATTTTAGACTACAATCAAAAAATTGTTCGAAAAGGATTAAAAATATTTAATGTACTCAGCAACAGATCCAGATTGGATCATATGTTGACTCTTAACAAATCGAATAATTTCTTATGATCAATAAAATAAAGTTGATTTATTTCATTAACAGTTTTTCTTGATCAACAGCGTCATCTTTCGTTGTTAAATGGAAATAAACAAAGTTTTAGTCGATACACAAACCTAAAGGTAATAATATACAAAAATGATCAGTGATGTCAATTTCAGTTATTTTTATTTGAAATAACAAATAAAACTGTTAACTAGTCTATAGATCAGTCTATTGGTTAGTTAATGAAATAGTATTTTGACAAGCTTATGAACTAATCTACGAACTGATCTATTGACATGTCTATGGATTAATCTATTGACTAGTCTATGGACTAGTTTTTGAACAAGTGAATGTACAAGTCGATGATCCAGTCTATGATCTATTCTATAGACTATAATAACAAAAATCTATGGACTAGTCTATTAAATGACTAATCTAGTCAATAGTTTAATAACTAGTAAACTAGTCTATTGACAAATGAACTTGTCTATGGACAGATCTATTGATATGTATATTGATCAATATATTGATTAAACTATGGACTAGTCTATAAACAAGTCTATGAACAAGTCTATGGACAATTCTATGATCTACCCTATAGTCTAGTCTATAGAATATCCTATGAAGTAGTCAATGGACTAGTCTATTGACTAGTTCAATACCTAGTCGACTGACTAGTTTATTACCTAGTCTATGGCCAGATCTATTGACATGTGTATGGATCAATATATTGATTAATCTATCGTCTAGTCTATTGACTTGTCTATAGATCAGTATATTGACTAGACTATTGTCTAGTATATGGACTAGTCTATGTACTAGTTTATGAACAAGTCTATGGACAATTTAATGATATTTGTCTAATATACATACTATCCTATGAACTAGTCTACTGAATTAGCTATGGACTAGGCTATCGAAGCGCCTATATTACATTGTCTAATGAATGAACCAGTCCATTGGCTGATCTATTGTTGACCAATATATTGGCTAGTCCATAGTCTTTCTCTTAACTAGTCTCCTAACTTCTCTAATGACTGATCTGTTAACTAGTCTAATGACTGGTATATTAACTAGTCTATTGTCTATTCTATTGACTAGATTATTAACTAGTCGATTAACGAATCCATTGGCTAATCTATTGATAGATAGACTAATCTATTGGCTAGTCTATTGACTCGTCTATTAAATGGTCTATTGGCCAAGCTATTGACTAGTCTTATGAATTCTAGTTGATTTACCAATCTTTTGGCTTGTCTATTAATTGACCCGTCTAATGGCATGTCTTTTGACTAATCTATTGACTGTATGGACTAGACTATAATATACTGAATAGTATGTGAACAGATCTATTGATCAATATATTGATTAGTCTATGGATCAATATATTGACTAAACTATCGATTAGTCTATTGACGTGTCTATGGGTTAATATATTGAGTAGACTACTATAGTCTATGGACTAGTTTATGAACAAGTCTGTGGATAATTCTATGGTGTTGTCTATAGTCTAGTCTATAGACTATTCTATCAACTAATATATTGAATGAGAAGTATATTGACTCGTCTATTAGCTATGGATGAGGCTATTGAAGCGTCTATACTACATTGGACTGGTGTATTAAATAGTTTAATGACTAGTCCATTTACTAATCTAATGACTGGTCCATTAACTAGTATATTAACAATTCTATTGACTGTTCTATTGATTAGTCTGTTGACCAATATATGTATTGGCTAGTCCATGGTCTTTCAACTTGTTCTTTAACTAGTCATATGCAGTACCGTATACTGCATATGATAACCGTGGCACCGTTCAAGTTAATTCTAAATAAGATTCATTCTTTCTACACCAAATGAAAAAATTGGTTCATTATTTTGTACCTTTTCACTATTCCCCCTACACGTAAACTTTTCAATAACCATAATTGCTCAAATATGACATATTTATTGTTTCTATTTTTTTCATCTATTTTCACATGAAAAGCTTTTAAAAAAAACTAAAACAGACACACAAATATGAAATTATCGAGTGATGCAAAAATTTTAAGAAATTATTTTGTGGGGGCGTTTGTTTTACAATGATCTCATATTTACAATATTTTAATGATGTAAATACAAAAATTGCGGAGAAAAAACAATTACAACAATTGAAATCGAAAGAAAACGCAATATTTTGAAATTTTTCTAATAACCTAATAGAGTATTTCACAATTTTACAAAATATCGAATGTAGTGAATATGTAAACAAGGTTAAAAGGTCAAATTTAAATGTAAAGTGAAAATAAAATTGAAAACATTGAGTGTGATTAGAATTTATTATAAACATGTGTGGACTAATTGCGAAAACAATTTAAAGTGCTCTTTGAATATTTTATAGTTATAGTAATTTATGAAATTTGTCTTTTTTCTCTACACAGAGGGAAAAAATATACACGGTATCAAATTTACACCAAAGTGTTTATAATTTTTCAATAACATCCGTTGTCAAAGTATATACATACGTATAACACCATGTTATATTGACAACGCAAGGTTGTCATAACTCAACTAAGTTTGAATTCACCAAGGAATCTTTTTCTCTTGATAGCTGGATCAGGACGTTCGCAGAGTAGGTGGAAATCGATGAAACTGATATAAAATTTGTTGAATGGGAGCCTAAGCCGACTTACATGTCAACTTAGCACTCAGTGTTCAATTATTAGTTATGAAAATATGTTCAGCCTTTTAAAGAAAGATATTGAGACCATATCGTGAAAAAGGAGGGATGGAGCTCTTTACACAGGTTTAAAGTTTTCTGAGTGCCACTCACTTAGGAGTGGCCAGGACGTGTCCTCTGTGAAAAGTTCAAACAGCTAACTACTTCAAGTCTTTGGCCAAACGTTTGCCGGGTAATGGCAGCCATATATCCCAAATGACCTTACGGACATCTCTGGAAAGTAGGCAGCAACCGCTGAATCATAACTACACCGCGGGATTGGACGTGCAGAAGAGGGTTTGCAACCCACATCCTCTGAAACTCAAACTGCTAGGCGCCCTATGCTCCAGTGAGAGTAAGAGAAAATCTTATATATCGTCTCCTATAGCCTGTCTTATTGAACATATTTCTAACAGAAAATTAGTAAGTTATTCGTAAAACCTTGAGAGATTCTTATCCCAGATTCGTGACAAAAAACTCTATTCTTAGTCTAATGACTGGTCCATTATGTAATCTATTGACTAGACACGTCTGTTAAGCAGGCTATTATCTAGACTATTAACTACTCTTTTAACTATTACATTGACTAATCTATTGACTAAGATTATGAAATTCGTGAGGGTTATCAAGTCTAGTATAGAACTTAATTTTGCAGCTTCTTTCCGAGATATTAGTATTTTAAACATAATTATGAACTTAAAAGCCCTATTCGGCGGGTTCAGTTGTATGGGTGCTAGGTGAAATAATGGAACGATGTATATCATTTTCAACAGGCTTCGTCTACGATATCATAAAAGATTATGTGCCAAATTTCATTTAATTATCTTCAAAATTGTGACCTGTAGTTTGAATACAAGGTTCACAAAGCCTATTCGGGGGTTCAGTTGTATGGACCGATTTTAACCATTTTCAATAGGCTTCGTCCCTGTGACAATAGAAGATCATGTATCAAATTTAATTGAATTATCTCCAAAATTATGACCTGTAGTTTTATTAAAAGGACATAGCTAAAATGACTCAGAAAATGATTCTGAGCCGATTATAATACTCTAAGGCGGGTATAGGACCAATATTATTGTGCGCAACAAACATCAGCACAAACCCATAATACCCTCCCCACTAAAGTGGTGTAGGGTATAAAAATAAGTTTCTCTAAAGTAAAAAAAATCATGAAAACATTTTCAAAAAAGTTTAAAATTTCTTAAAAATAAAATCTGAAAATTTTAAAAAATTTGCTATGAAATTAGATAAATTTATCATGATTTTTAATGAAATTTAAAATCTATCGAAAAATTATCTTTAATTTTCTATAAAAAATACAAAAATACGAAACAAAATCTTCCTTAAAAAATTTGGGTTGTTTTTTAAATAATTCCCATGTAATTTTACGCTAAATTGAATAATTAAGAAAATTATTTTCTTTTACAAACCAAAATTGATGTGTTTTCTTTTGAAATTTAATATTTTCCATCTCCATCTATATTTATTTGCTAAAAGAGAGGATTGCAACTCTTCTTTTTTGAAGTACAAAGAAAATCAAAACAAACAATAAAAAATGCACATAAAAATGCCAATGAACTTTAAACTCGTGAGAAATAAATTCGGAATTAATATCTGCCCAAAAAACATTATAATAATATGCGCAGTACAAGCAATTTAAATTTGTAAACCCTCGTGAGAATTCATACAAAAAAAATATGAAATTCTCTCAAGAAAAGTTTTTGTTTTTATTTCAATTTACATTTACCCCCAATTCATGTTTTTTTCTAAAATAAAGAGTCCTTTGACAACTCACTTTTTGGTTTGTTTGTAAACAAACGGAAGTCATGCTCAGCTTATAAATACACGCAAGCAAACATAAGAGACATAAATGAAATCAAATATGAATAACGGTAGTATTATGAATACTACTACTATTACACTAACTACTATTATGCTGCTCAGGCGTATTGTCAACATAAACATAAGAAAGAGACAATAAAATTTATACGTTTTGCTTAAATTTATAAATATTTTATGCAGAAAAAAAGACTTTAACTTACCGTCATCATGTTGACATGTTATTAATAAACGTAATAGGAAAAAAAACAATATTTATTATTTATAATTTTAGTCAATTATTAAAGTTAAAATCTAAATGCACTTTGTTTGTAAAATGTATAATTGTTTTTAACAAAATAGTTTATTTTTTTATTTGTTATTAATTTTTTTTATTGTTTATTTAGTTTTCTGTAGTTTTTTTTATAACTATTTCACATCATCACTCCACTGCGTAAATAGGTAGGTAGGTATTTGTTATTATAAAACAGCCGCTATCAGTGAATGTTACCAACGTTTTGGTTTGAGGTTTTTCACAATTGTCACTCACATTCTTCTATTCTAAATATTACAAACACTTTTAGCAGATAATTTATGTTTGTTTGTAGGTACCTATATTCTAGTAGTTTTTGCTCTGCTACAGATTTTTTCTCAAATTATTTAGTTTTTTTTTCTATTTCTACTTTCAACTATTTTGCTTTTACATTTATTTTCGTTTGTGGAAAAGCACAATATCTGTGTGCTTTTAATATTTTTTTGAATGAAATAAAACTCACAACAAAAAAAAACTAAAATAAAAGTATTTAGAGCGTTGCCATTCATAGACAATAATTACAAATAACAACACTATGCTATTTAATAGGGGGTTGAAAAAGAAAAAACTCTGGGGAGAACGAGAAAGAACAGCAAGAGAGATAACAACAAAACAATTTGACATCAACATGTTTACATACAAATACAATGTATGTTTGTTTAACAACCGTTAACAAAATGTCATAATAAGCAGATGCACAGCTGGGTATATTAATTAGCACTTAGGGGAGCTTACAAAAAAGTTTTCGACAAAAGAATTTTTTAATTAAATGTTTGCAATCTAAGGTTTGCCTAAAATTAGGATTTTGTAAATTGACAAACATAAGGTTTTTTCTATAAAAAAAATGTCGTAAAGTTGACTTTCTATAAATCGCAAAAATTTAGCTTTCTGCTTCAACTTGAACACCCTCTTAAAAATATTAGTTTAGCTACTTCTCTGTTCAATGTCAAACTTAATGACGTTAATCTATGTACGTATTTATGTACAATGTACGTTTTTATATACAAACATACATACATATGTATGTACCTACTCTACTCGCATTGCATGATAACAACATTAAATTACGCTGCAAATTTACTCTAAAGTTAAAATTATCTGAGTGATTTTCATTGAGCTTTTTTAGCTTTCAGGTAATTTAAAAGAAAGCTTTTTTATCGAAGGGCGAAGAAACAAGATGTCTCAGGTGGGTAAGTACTAGGGTTCTATAGTTGAAACGAAAAGTCGACTTTTCGACTTTTTGCATTTTATGAAAAGTCGACTTTTCGACTTTTTCCGACCAGAGTTAAAAATTTATAAAGTTGCCAGAAGCGTAAATTTATAATGTTGCCATTTAACATTATATTATTTATTATTATTATTATATATTATTATTAATAAAAAATTTTCTTTATATTTTTTTTATTTGTTGCAATTTTTTTGATTTTTTTGACTTCTTTTCGACTTTTTCCGAATTTTTCGACTTTTTCCGACTTTTCGACTTTTTTCGACTCCTTCCGACTTTTCGACTTTTATTTAAAATGTCGACTTTTCGACTTTTTTCATAGACGATAGTCGACTTTTCGACTTTTTTCATAGACAATAGTCGAGTTATCGACTTTTTTGGAACAAAGTAGTCGACTTCGACTTTTTGACTTTTTTCGACAAAAAGTCGATTGTTCGATTATTCGAAAGTCGATTTATAGAACCCTAGTAAGTACCATGGTATAACACAAACAGGTAAGAAATTATAGTCAGGCGAGGCCCAGGATATACAAACTAAAGCAGTTTATTGTTGAATAAAATTGTGGAAATTTAAGTAAATTTTGATCGGGGCTTTTCACCCTCATATGAGGACCTATTATTATGGAATTCGTGAGGATCATCAAGTCTAGTATAGAACTTGGTCGAACAGCTTTTTATTGAGATATGAGTATATTAAACATAATTATGAACTTAAAAGCCCCATTCGGGGGTTCAGCTGTATGTGGGCTTGGTGAAATAATGGACCGATGTTGACCATTTTTAATAGGCTTTGTCAACGGTACAATAGAAGATCATTTTATTGAATTATCTCCAAAATTGCCACCTGTATTTTGATTACAAGGTTTGCAGGTGATATAATGGACCGATTTTAACCATTTTTGATAGGCTTCGTCCCTAAGGCAATTGATTTTCATGTACCAATTTTCATTGAATTATCATCAATATTCCGACCTGTAGTTTGATTACAAAGTTAACATGGACGGATGGACGGACATAGCTAAATCGAATCAGAAAATGATACTGATCCGATTGGTATACTTTAAGGTGGGTATGTGACCAATATTATTGTGCGTTGCAAACATCAGCACAAACCCAATATACCCTCGTCACTAAAGTGGTGTTGGTTAGAACCCTACTTTATACCCAACGCCACAGTGACGAATAATCGACTTTCGAATAATCGAACAATCGACTTTTTGTGGAAAAAAGTTGAAAAGTCAAAGTCGACTATTTTGTTATAAAAAGCCGATAACTCGACTATCGTCTGTGAAGAAAGTCGAAAATAGTCAAAAAGTCGAAAAAAGTTGAATATAGTCGAAAAAAGTCGAAAATAGTCGAAATATTCGAAATAAGTCAAAAATCGAAAATGGTTGTAAAAGTCGAAAAAAGGTCGAAAAGTTGACTATTTACAAAATACCAAAAGTGTAAAAGTCGACTTTTAAATAACTGAAAAAAGTTGAAAAATCTACTTTGCATAAAAAGCAAAAAGTTGAAAAGTCGACTTTTAACTAAATGAAAAAGTCGAAAAGTCGACTTTTCGTTTCAACTATAGAACTTTAGTATAAAGATGAGTGCGATGAAGCTGCAGTTTTTTTTTACAGAGTGCGCTTTCTGAAAAAAGTTGTTATTGTTAATATGTTATGAATGTGTTTTGTTTACAAGCAACATTTTTAACAGTAAGCAAATTTCTGTACAAAAACAAAATACGTACATACCTAACTAACTAGCTGACGACCTAGAATTTAAACTGTTTTTCTCTGTTAACATATGAGCTGCCATCTTTTGGTATTCGATAGACTTAATTTTTTGTTGCCAACTTTCATTTACACATGAGCAAAAAGTGGTGCCAAGTTTGAATTATATACTACATGCTAAATTTATAAAAGGTCGACTTTTATAAGATTTTGCAATAGAAATAGAAGCATTTATGAATTGAATTTTGAAATCTAATATATGTCTATGATTTTGTTATTACATAAGTTAGCAAAAATAAATATAAAATAATTTAAATTATAAGATGTCTGTCAATTGCTAAACAAACATTCCAAGTTTCGAATATGACCATTTTGTCTACCTTACTATCAAAATCAATTATTAGAGCGTTTCTAAAGACAAAATATGATTTTTGTCTTTGTTTAAGAAAAATATTTTTACAAAATAGTAGACCTTATCAATAATAAGAAAGTAGATATGAGCAATGATTTTACAACAGCTACAATTTTTATTGAAATTGATATCAATAAAACTAGTATGTGTTTGGCATCTAGTGTTTTACAACGTCCTGAATATATATAATAACGGAATTTCTCAGCAGTATCGCTGAAATTATTATTTTGTAATCTTTTGTTTATTCTATCTAGTTAAAACCGTTTAAACAAAAATCTAATAATATTTTATTACATATTTGTAGTTTGTTGCTAACGCCCCCAATGTGTTCAATGGCAATTTTAGTAAAGCAACAGAATCATTTCATTATGACAGTTTCTTTAAATTATGAGTCACCTTGTAGCTGTTCATATTCCATCTCATCTTCAAACTACTTTACAAAATGATTTTAATGTTTTTGACATTTTACACACAATAATTTATAATTCAAAAAACAAAATTTTATAGTAATTAATTATATATTAGTTTAATTAATTTCATTTTTCACTACATTTCTTCACAAAACAAACATCTGGCATTGCGCTGAGATATTATTTAACAGTCTGGTAACATCTAGATTGAAATGAAACTCTAGGAATTTTTTTCGTCAGTCTTCTACGCGAAACCAGGCGAAACGGAACGAATTGCATGTAATAACTGTAAAGAGAAAATTCGAATGAAATTGAAGAAACAAATAAAGAAAAATTAGAAAACGTATTAAAAAAAATAAAACATATTTTATATATTTATATTTTTTCAATTTCGTTTAAAACAGAAAAGAAATTACGCGTACGCCTAATAATACGAAAATTAAATTTGTAATAGTGAAAAAAAAATTCAGGGGAATGAAGAAGAATTTCTGATCTGTAGTGAATCTATTTCTTGTCAAAAATTTTGTGCAAGAGCAAGTGTGTGTGTGTGTGCTTCAGTATGTATGAGTTTTTTATTGTGTGAAGAAAAAAATATCCAAAGAGAATTATTAAAGCAAAAAAAATTAGGAATTTTTATAAATATTTTGTGAAAATATTACGCAAAAGTTAAAGAATAAAAACAAAAAAAGTAGAAATAATAGAAAAATTCTTAAATGTGTGAAAAATATTTATTAAAAACGAAGGAAAAAAATATGAAAATTTTACACAAAAATAATAAGCAGCAAGAATAAGAAAGTGAAGTAAAGAGAAATTAGTGAAAATAAATAAAAACCAAGAATACTGGGAGTAAGGAGAGAAATATGAATAAAGAATACGAAAGAAAATGTAGCAACAGCCGAAACAGTGTTGCCAAGTTTTGTTTATCATGTTCCGTCGTGTCAAAAAGCACTAGATACTGACAGTTTACAAGACTGTCTACTTGACTATGGACTAGTCTACACTTAAAGCTACCCTATAGACCAAACTATAGACTAAACTATAAAGTTTATAGTATAAACTATACTTGAGACTAGACTATAGGTTAGAGTACAGACTTGACTATAAATTAGACTAAAAACTACGTTTTTTTCTCAACTGCCAAATCTACAGATTTGTTGGAAAAAACGCTAAATTGGCAACAGTACAAAAGCCCCCCAAAGCAAAGAAAAACAAAAGCTAAAACAATTTAAGAAATTACAACAACCATTAACAATAGGAATAATATAGGGCAAGAAAAAAAGAAACAAAATTAAAAGCAAAATACTAAAATGAACAAGAATTATAAATTTTTTTCATTGTGGCAGCCAAATATTCCACGAATAGGCGGCCAACCCGCGTACTGAGCCAAATGAGACCAACATTTTTTAAATACTTTTCTTTTTCGCGTTAAAATGTTAAAAAGATCCAAAAAGGCAAATTGTCTGCTAAATACCGCTTATTTTTTGTGTTTTGTTTTTGTTAAAAACAACCAAAGGCCGCTCCCAATTGTTATTTGTTAAAGTTTTGTAAAGATTTGTTGAAATCTTTAAACAGCTTTTTAAATTTATTTACTTTTTTTCTACAATTTTTATCTAAATTTTTAATTACAATTATTAATTTTCTTATTTTTAATTCTCATTTTCTTTTCAAACGGTGTTTCATTTCATTGCTGTTATTTTTTTTCGTCTTCTCTTCTCTTTTTGTTTGTTTCACAGTTTTTTTCTTCTTCATTTCGGAGCGGCTGTTGAATTTATGTCAAATGCACTTTTTAAATGACACAGGCAGTGTTGTTGTTTATTGTGTATGTGTGTTTTTTATAAAAAAGAAGAGGCAGAGATTTGTAAAAAGAAATTGTGAAAAAATAAGGCACTAAATAATTAATGTTAAATATTTATTTGAAAATTATGAACAATAACAATTTTTTGGTGTTTTTTGTTTAAAAAAAGTTTAAAGATTTTTAATTGCTGGAGTAAATAACAAATTAAAAGCTATGCTTTTTGCTATAGCCAAGGGAAGAATGGTGCTTTAAATGTTGGATTTCTTTTCATAAATTAATTAATGTAATGTATGAAAAAAATGGGAGTAATAACGAAAATCTTGTTGCATTATAGTGATAAGGAGAACTAAATCAGAACAAACAAACCTAGGACACTATCGGGCCAGTTGTGCGTTCCTCTTCATGCAAGAAAATGTTATAACTAAATAATATTATTGTACCCTACACAATTATAGTGGGGAGGGTATTAGTCGTTTGTGCAGAAGTTTGTAACACCCAAAAATATTGGTGCTAAACCCACCTTAAAGTATACCAATCGTCTCAGAATCACTTTCTGAGTCGATTTAGCTATGTCCGTCTGTCCGTCCGTCTGTCTGTGTGTCCATATAAACCTTGTGTGCACTCTACAGGTCGCAATTTTAAAGATAATTTGATGAAATTTGGCACATACTCTTTTTTGGTTCAAGGATGAACGCTATTGAAATCGGTCCATTATTTCTCCTAGCCCACATACAACCGTACCCCCCGAATCGGGTCTTTAGGCTCACAATTACGGTAAATGTTTTATAATGTCAACAAAAATCAGCAAAAATTCCTTTTATAGAACAGTAAATGACAATACTAATTTTTATAGTGATCGGGCCTTATTTGACCCTAGCCCCCATACAAACTCCCTTTCAGAAAATGACTTGAAGATCAAAATTAACTTATAATTACTAATAAAACGATCAAAATTTACATAAATGACTTTGAAGTAGACGTAAATTCATTTACCAAAATTTATAAGGATAGGCCCATATTTACCCCTTCTCCCCTATGAGCCCTCTTGTAGAAAATCTCTTTTTTTTCAACAATAAGTAAGAAATTTCACAACAAAACAAATTAAATTCTTTATATAAAAAAATCCATAATTTTAACATACTGACTGGTGTAGGGTGTCATATGGTCGGCAATGTCCGACTATAAACTCATACTTGTTTTGACACCAACCGTTGAATAATTTAAAAATCAGATGGACCAATTTCGATACAGATATACAAAACTATTGGACTTTAAATGATAATTTTAAAGACAAAATGTGGCTCAATTATTATACTAATCGTCGTCAGGTTTTCGATAAAAATCGGTTACCAATTAAGTTTTCTTTATTGTGCTCCTAATATTTGGCATTTCTGAATTATCTGACAATGTGTTCTATTTACCCACAAATAATCTTATAATAACAATAACGAAAGTTTGTTATAATTATGATAAAGAGCTAAACAAGAAGAATCTCTTTTAATTCTTCCTTTGCACAGTCGTGAAGTTGGACTTCTCTAATATTGAATCTATATTTTTTGTAATTATTCAACGCCAAATAATGATATTTTCACTGGCAAAGTCTCAACGTGGAAAATGAAGCGTACGACGTTTTCATTTGTTAGCCTGCAGAGTTTATTAGACCGAAATCGGTGAAGATTATTCCTGACGAATGTTTTGGGTCATTTATATGATGAAAAGCTAAAAAAAGAATATCTTTTAAACGGTATACTTTGCACAGTCATGGATTTGGACTACTTTCATAATGAATCTTTGATTGTTGATTATTCATCACCAAATAATGATATATTAATTGGCAAAGATAATGCGTGTAATGTTATCATTTGTTAGCCATTCGGAGAGACTATTACGTGCAACACAAGATTATTTGTTTCTTTCCCTGCTTGGCCATACTGCAAACCTGGCAACACTTTTGTTCTACTATCGTCAACAATACGATAAATTCCTGCACATACTTTTTTTGTAGTATATTTCATTGCTGTTGTTGTGTTTTTTCGTATGTATGTATTAATTTTTTTGTGTGTAATCGATCATGTTAAGAAATTTATAGACGATTCATTCCTCTACTCATCTATTATTTGCGATTATGTTTGTATTTGAAAATTCGTTAAGAATATACAATATTAATTGTTATTTCTTGTATTTTATACCATTTCTCTTTTAATTTTTTGTTTTTCTTCTCATTAGCCCATTGTTGTTGTTCTTGTTCAATATACAGATTTTTGTAGTTGTTTATATTTGCCATAATTTTCATTTTTTTACATTTTCTGTAGGAGTTCTGGCAGGGTCGAAAAAAGTACCAAATAACGATAAAAAAGAACGAGCGCATTGTAATAGAAAGGAGTGATACATAGAAACTTTAAATAATAGCTTGATTTTCTGGCAACATGTCCTAGTTGTTTGGAGTTCGCCTTTCGCGACATTGAAGAATAACTGTTAACTGTAAACTAAAAGTAGTTCTGACATAACAAATATCGGATTAGAGAGAGTTAGGTTTAGGAGGTGTTATGGACCTTTAACATCTACAACTCGTAGACCATAAGTTCAATTGTAATTACATTAGTATATTGTAAAGATAAGGAAAAACATTTAATATAAGTAAAAAGAAGATAAAGGACAAATTAAAACAGGTCAGATTTCAAAGGGTTTTCAACTTGAAATTTAAACCGAATCGATTCTCTAAAGAATTTTAACCAGACAGTGCAAATAAAGTGTTTATCCGTCTTTAGTTTATCTGCTTCTTGGCATATCCTGCAAAAGTCTACTATATTCCTGTCAGAAACATTATATTGCGCTTATCTAGTCCTACATGGAACTTTTAGTTCCTCTTTATCTTGGTATATTCTGCAATATTCTACTATTTTACTCTATCTCTTACTGACAATGTTCCCGATTGAGCAATGCACCATGTGTTGGCCATTAAACATTTGATAGAATAAAATGCCTTCTAATATTTTAGGGCTGATTGCTGATGTCACGAATTGCGATGGAAATCAATCTTTAATAGTGACAGATATATAGTTTTACTCCTTATTATATAGTGAGTTCGTGGACAACCTAATTTGCAGTGCCCCGCTACTCTACACAATCACTTTTAAAGCATTTCTGCATTCTACACAAATGTACCGTATGATTTGCCAATGCTCTATAAGCAACTCGAATATCGACTTAAGAGACGGGCTTAATGCCTACGGAACTCACAAATACCATGTTCTGCCTAATGAGTGCCTAGTTTCACTACTTACTATTTAGTGAGTTCTTCGCCAACCTGATTTGCAGTGCCCCGTTACCCTACACAATTACTTTTATAGCTTTTCTGCAATCTACGCTAATGTATCGTATGATATGCCAAGCAGCTTAACTACCGACATAAGAGACGGACTTATTGCTTACTGGACTAACAAAGACCATGTTCTGCTTAATGAGTGCCCAGTGCCCTTAGAGACAACAAGATACAAATCTTTAATAAAGCATTCAACTGCTCTGAATACTGATCCGTCTTCCAAATTTTTAGTTAGTTAGTTTGAAAGGAGGATGTATACACATTAAATCCGAAGAAATACTCCTAGCCCTCTATTGGAAATTTCATTAGAAAAGTGATCTTTGTGCTGATATAACTCCTCTAATGGGGCTACAAAACACAATTTTCCCAGTATTAATGACAGTCCTTTCAAAAAGTATACTTTGGCCTCTTAGTACCGAAATATTCCAAAGTTTTATTGCTTTGTTCAACAAAACGCTATTAAATTCTTTAAAGTACAAATAATTCGAAGAAAAGCCTTTAAAGAATTTAGTACCAAAAAAAAAGTACACAATTTTTCCAATTAGATTTTCAACACTATTTTGTGATGAGTAAAAGAAAATGATGAGCAAGTTGAGAAATAAATAAAAAGACGGAGAGAAAGAGAATAAGTAAACAATATGAAAAATTGAAAAAAAAGAAAATATTTCACGAATACTTTCGTGCGTATTTTGGGGGGAATTGCGCTTATTAGAGATCAGTTTTATAGTCACACTCCTAGACAATTGTACTGTTTATAGATGTACGTCATTACACTAAGAAAAAAGAAAAAAATTGCAAATAAAAAAACTGGGAGCTTAAAGTTTAAGGAAAAAGATAAATATTCTTTTAAAAAAATACTACAAAATATAAATTGTTTAAAAATTTAAAATTTGTTTAAATAATGAAAGAAAAAATTTACTGAAATTAAGAAAGAAAATTTGTAAAAATTTCAAAAAATAGCAATTTCTAGTTTTATATTATTTATTTATTTTTTTTTTTTTTTTAAATTTTAAAAGAAAAGCAAAACAAAAGTGCAGTGAAGTGTTAAAGAAAAACACACCAACATGTAAAAAAATCGAAATAAAATAAATAAAATACGTGATCAATACCAAAAACGGATTAAAAAAAGTGCAAAAGAATTGATACCACATATCAGAGGAAAATACAAAAAAAAAAAAACAAAAAAAGAGAGCAGCAGCAATACTCGTTTAACAAATACGAGCAAGTGAGATAAACAAAAGAAAATAATACAATAACAAAAACACAGAAAGATCCCCCTTTTTTCCAACCAAACAACTAAAGGCTCCACTTATTCTCATTTTATTATCTCTCTGATCACTCGCCTCTCACTCAGAACAAGAATAGCGGTTTAAAAGAAAATTAAGAAAACAAACAAATTAATAATAAATAACTTTAAAAAAAAATGTAGAAAAAAACTGTCAAAATTAATATTTTAAGACAAACTTTTGACATTTTGTTTTATTTATAAAAACTTAAAAATTTTTTTTTGCTAAATTTTTTGTTAACTATTTTATTTAAATTTTGTTATAAAATATTAAATTCTGGCGGTTTTTTCTCTTTAAACAAAATTCAAACAAATAGTGTTAGAACCACCCTTATAAAATATTAAAAATTAATAAAATTCATCTTTAAAAGTGTTAATTTTTTTTTAGAATAAATTTTAATAATAAAATTTAACAAAAATAAACAAAATAAATAATAAACAAAACAAAAAACGGTTGCCGCCTTAACAATAGCGGCCAGCCAGTTATAGTTTTTTTTTAATCACATTATAACAATATTTATTGGGGCAACAGATTTGTTACGTACCCCCAAGGAAAGCATTTTTATATATAATAAACGTAATCAATCAAAGCCATCATCATAATTATTATCAACATCATAATCAACAGCCACAATATTCTAAAACTTCAAGATGACATCTTTAGATATACGCAATAATTCGGCCGTTATGAAACGTGCCGAACAACTTAAACGTTGGGAAGAATCGGATACAAATCAACAACCTCCTGTGCCACGACCCGAACGTGGTAGTCGCATTAAATTCTCATCGGGTTGTATATTTTTGGCCGCCTGTTTGGCTGGCGATAAAGAAGAAGTTCTAAAGATGCTGGAACAAGGTGCCGACATAAATACCGCCAATGTTGATGGTTTAACCGCTCTGCATCAGGTGAGTGAGATTTTTATTTGTAATAAATATTTAATTATTAGATGTCATAAGACACTTTGTTAATAAAATTTTGATTAAATTCTCATTAACGTTTTTTATATAAAAATCTATTCTGAATTCCTCTCACTTTATGGAAAACTGTTCAATTTCCTTCTAGTATAAATCAATGTGTTCAAATGAATTGAAGACTTATTTT
Organism: Lucilia cuprina; assembly: GCF_022045245.1. Classification (NCBI taxonomy): domain Eukaryota; kingdom Metazoa; phylum Arthropoda; class Insecta; order Diptera; family Calliphoridae; genus Lucilia; species Lucilia cuprina. The sequence goes on along the minus strand of NC_060953.1, from coordinate 38,077,120 downwards.
TTATACATCAGACGTGGTCACATAGTTGTCCGTTTCGGATAACAAAAAGTTTTCAAATATAGAATCCTGTGAATCGACTTATTCACCTAAAATTTTGAAAGATTTAAGAAATATATTTTTTTATTTCCTAGCAAAGAACTCTAGAGTAACTGTGTAAATTGAACTAGAACTGAACTAGAATTGAACTAGAACTGAACTAGAACTGAACTAGAACTTAACTAGAACTGAACTAGAACTGAACTAGAACTGAACTAGAACTGAACTAGAACTGAACTAGAACTGAACTAGAACTGAACTAGAACTGAACTAGAACTGAACTAGATTTTCCAATTTTTTTTAACATATCCCTGTAATTCTTTAAGGAGTCAATGGATCTAATGAAAGAAAATACTAATTCAAAACAATAACCCCATACTACCGGGATTTTTTTTTATAAATCATCTAAAATATAGTTCGAGAATTATGTCTTTCTTTTTGTATAATTTCTTGTTTGCCATTTTTATAGTTTTGTGTAAATAGTGCGTCTAGCCATACACAAAATAATAATTTATAAATACACATTTGTATTTTTATGTGTTAATTTTTGTTGTTGTTATTTTGCGTTTTGTAAATAAAGAAAATATGTATTTAACTCTGACGTAATACATTCGTAATTGTTGCAAATTTTTCACAAAAAAAAAAAAAAACAAACAAAAACAGAATTCTAGATATTTCATTTTATCAGAATTTATAATAAATTTTAAATTCTTTGAAAAAATTTTAATGAAAATTTAAAAAAATAAATCATAAAAATATATTTCTCAGCAGGTTGGTAAATAAAGGCGGGTGTAAAAATATTAACAAATATTTACATTTAGAAAGGAGTGTAGGCAATTGATTAGAAGTTTAATAGAAATTTTATTGAATAAAAACATATTCACTTCTACTTTTGTTACACCCTGTGTAAGACATTTAAATCAATCCATTTGTTATACAATCACAAATATCATGGCGAAAAGCGACAAATAAACTGAAATAAAATCTAAATTAACAAATGCATTTCTAATGCAAACTGACGATTTACAAGTTTTCTGTTTTTATTTTATTTATTTTTTTTTTGGGTTTTTATATTGAATTTTTGTGTGTTTCTTGTTTCTTGTATTTTGTATGCAAGAATAAATTTTTTTCTTTAGGTTTGTTTTGTTGTTATTTTTTTTTAATTCTATTTTTAAATATGATTTTTTCTTATAAACTCTTTTTTTCATATTTTCTTCTTGCAAATTGTATTGAGTTTTTATGTTGTTTTTGTTTTGTATATTTGAAAAATTTATTACAAGATTGTTCTCGTTTTTGTTTTATGTTCCTATATACCCTTCAGTATTTGTTTAAGGTAAAATAATAGTTTTTCAAATCGTTTTTAATAAATAGACCGGAATAGAACTTAATGTTGTGTAAAAAAGTCGCCTCACGAAAAAATTGTTGTCCAAAGTATAGAAGTCATAATAAAGATTATTCCAAAAGAAGTCTATGAACACTTTCGACGAGCCCCAATCATTTCTATCAGAAATAAAGTCGTAAAGTAGTATGCTCTTATTCTATTCTTCCGTTTAAGAAGCAGTCTATGTACTTTATGCAAACACCTGCAACCACAGGGTAAGCAGATTAGATGACTCACCACCAACGACAATTGATTCTCCGCTCCGGAACGTCCTAATTATCAATCGGCTAAGGTTTGTTAAATCAGCAACAGCTGTATCAGCCGGAAGTTTTTTCCTCAAGGAAGAACATCCAGTTACTGCCAACCTGTTACAACAACACACCACCTCCCCTTTGAGCTTCATACGCGCCAGTCTAGTTTTGGTAAATGGTTCTGCAGATCCACTCTAGCTATCTAAGCTCTAACCATTGCTACCCTGTTGCCTAACTTCTGATATGTAAAAACATCACTTTCTTTTACAAACACGAAGATGAGATAACCTCTAAAATCATCCCGTACTATATACACTTAATAATTTCTAACACATAATCCCACTGTCACTCCTTTGAGAGTTATCTATTGTCTGGAAAACAACACTTAAATTAACTCGAATATTAGTCTTTGAACCGACATTCTCTTTTTGAGTTGAAACCACAGCCACCACGTGAACCCCGAAAGGACCTTTCCAATAACAGAGACAAAGTTCAAAACTTTACCATACGTTCTACCAGTTTATATGGTTCTTAGGTGTGACCCAGGGAATGCCAATAATACATGTCATCTACAGCAGTTTAGGACTATAAACTGGCAGACTATAGGTAGTGAAAGAACTTCTTTTCCCCGGAATTAAAAACCACCAATATGAGGGTTTTCCTTCAAGGTTTTCAAATGTGGCAAGAAGCCAATCATTTGCGACATCAGCATTGATAAAAATGGAAATATGTATGTACTTTTTTATCTAGAAAAAGGATGTTAACTCGGTTTCAATAGCTCAGATTGTCTTTATATTCTTGGACGATTTTTCATCATGGCACTATGTAAAATATAATGTAATAATAATTTTCACCACATAAGGCAAATCTACAAAACTTTTCAGAACTTTAGTCTGTAAAAAAGTATTGACCTCTTATGAAAAAAAGAGCAAAACAAGTCTCAGATCATGTTCTACTATATAATTGTTAGCCCTGAAATGTAAGAAAAGCTATTATGAAATCTATAATGGGATTCATTAGAATTCGGATAAATTTTTTGTGATTTTCTAGTCTGAAACAAAGAAGGCTCAAACTCCACAAAAAATATATGGTGTTGATGTCGTTACAGCTGGTTGGTAGATCATTCCGAATTTCCAAAAAGAAAAATTTAAAGGCTTCCCCAGTTCCCTTATTTTTGGGTGATGATTGTTACTCGCCAATGTTTTAAAATTGCTTATTGAGTAGCTTCTTATGATTTTGCATGTTTTCCTTAAGTTTGACAAGGGACCATTCTTGCGGAACGCTGAACTAGTGAAACAAGTACAGTAGGATGCTCCGTGTTATGCTCGTACACTTGCAAGAGTTTTTGTGATAATATCTTCTTGGCTTCTTTGATCCTTTCACGCTTCATCTTAAGGTGTACATTTTGGCTAAGACTGTAACAGCACCAACAATTTGCTGAATCCCTCAGAATCTTTGAAGTTGATCTCATTACTCCCATAATGAAGAAATCATTATCCTTAGGTCATATTACACTGCACAGTGAGAAATATGCTTCATTGCTTCACACCACACTAATACGCCATCAAACTGTGATAATACCTGACCGCTTTAAAAATCCAGTTGATGCCTTTTAGTTTGATAAGCTTCCTGGTAATCTTAAACATCCAACAATAACTTTCATTATCAGGTAAAGTGTTGAAATTATTTTAACACTTTATTAATGAGGCAATTGCTTACTTCGATCGCTTGCAAGTAGGGTGTAAAGTTAGTACTTACTACAATAGGAGTTATGCAATTGTCGAATCACGCTATCACAGGCTTTGTTTGCACTAGTTGCCCTCCTATCTGGTGGCCAGGCAGTTGGACTTAAACTCGTCAGTTTGACTTTGTACTGCCGGGATATCGAAGACAAACCGACATTTTCAAGATAACTCGATTATCGTCTATGAAAAAAGTCAAAAAAGTCGAAAAAAAATCTAAAAGTCGAAAACTCGAAAATAGTAGAAAAAAGTCAAAAATAGTCAAAAATTTTAAAAAAGAGGAAAAAAACGTCGAAAACTCTAAAATAGTCGAAAAAAGTAAAAAAATAGTCGAAAAAATGTCGAAAATAGTCGATAACTCGAAAATAGTAGAAAAAAGTCAAAAATAGTCGAAAATTTTAAAAAAGTAGAAAAAAAGTCAAAAACTTTATAATAGTCGGAAAAACCCGAAAAAAGTAAAAAAATAGTCGAAAAAAATCGAAAGAAGTCAAAAAGTAAAAAAAAATCAAAAAAAGTCGTAAAAAGGTCGGAAAATGTCGAATAGTCAAAAAAAGTCGACTATTTATAAAATACAAAAAGTCGACTTTTGACTAAATCAAAAAAGTCAAAAAATCGACTTTGCACAAAATGCAAAAGGTCGAAAAGTTCAACTATAGAACCCTAATATACATATACAATACAAAATTGTTCATTCGTGCCTATGGCTGGTTTAATAACGGACATGTAATGTCCTATAGGTTGATTTGTCTATTTCGCAGTATCCGTTACAGGATTTGACAACGGGACTACTAGGATCCAAGTGAGTCGGTCAAATAGCCGAATGCTTAAGTAACCTTATCTATTTCAGGTGGTAATTAGTAGTCATCAAAAAGTAAGTTCTTGAGTAAGTGCAAGTCATTACCATGTGTTTGTGTGTCTTCTATTAAAAACAGAGCAAATTGAGAACTTTCAAATAAGAACTAGAATTTACTCCAAAGAAGTGCTGAAGAAGTAATGATTTTAACATAGGCCTATCATAGGAGAGATGTTCTTTTTATTTGATTCCTTATTCACTACATCTAAAGTCATTCTTAGGAAGTAAATTTTATGTTATTTTTTTAAGTTATTAGGAAGTAAAATTATAGTATTATAGAATACAACAAATTTGACTTCAATAACATTAACATAAATAAATCAACACAAAAATAAAATTTTGAACAAAATTATATTCCTTTCGCTTCTTTGGAAGTCAATTAACATCAATTCCACAGAAGCTAAAAAAAATTCACTTAGTACTACTTTCGAAGTGATAATAAAGTTACACCCTGTATTTTCTTCTTTTTTTTGTTTTATTTTAGACATTTATCATCTTTTAATCGAACATACATTTCGACAATTCTCATTTTATTGCTTGAGTAATTTTTAGTACAAATGCACATAAACACCAACAGAAATATAACAAAAAACAAAAAAAAGATCAACAATATTAATAACACATTTTACAACATTGTTTAACAATACCAAAAAACAACAAATGTCATATTATATAAAAACTACAATAAAAAAACTACAAAAGATTTTAATAAAAAAGAGTCTATAATTTTGTTACATTATCATTCGATTAAAATAAAAACCTCAAAGTGACAGCAACATGGCGTGTCAAAATAAATTTATTAATTATAGACTTTTGTTTTTTTTTTTTTTTTGTTTTTGATGTTTAAGCCAAAACGATCATAAGAGTATAAAATATTGTTTATAAAAAATAAATTTAAAGTTTTTTCTTCGTATATTTGTTTAGCTCTCAGATAAAAAAATAAACGCACGTGGTTCTATAAAATAAGACAGAAAAAACGAACAAAAAAAAAATCAATTTATAAACCATTCCATTGAAAAAAAATATACAAATTTTTTTTGTTGAATTTATTTTCCAAATGTATTTATTAGATTTGTTTAAATATACACATGTTTTTTTTTTTTTGTGGATTAAGTTTTATTTTAACAAATTGTTTTCGTTAATTTTAAGGTGTGACTAAATGTTGACTAACGGTCAAAATCGATTTTATCGAAATTTTTAAATCTAATTATTACTCTACGACTAATTTGAGAAGATTTTTGATTCCTGTTAATCAAAAATGTCCCAAGGTTTGTCATCTGCCTTCTGTAAGGTCAAAGTTTTAATTGTTCTTATATTCCTTACCAATACTATCCAAAAAGCCTTGATACAAGATTGTCAGATCTTACAACGTTGTAAGTAAAATGTTCAAAAAATGTCTAACAATCGTCTGAACTAAATTTTTTTTCTTTTGTCAGAAAAAGTATTGCTGACAATATTGAAAAACAAAATTTTTAACTTTTCTCTGTTATTAGACATTTTCGTCACATTTTACTGCTAACGTTGTAAGATTTAACAACCGTGTATACATAGCAAAATCTTAATTTATATACCGATCTTAGATGGCTCTCATATATTTCTGACATGCCACTAAATAGACAAATAATTGTTCATTTATAAATCGCTTTTTTAGCCCACGCTAAATTCCTCTTATCTTACACTTTTCATTCACTTTCTTCCTTCTTCTCTCACCCTCTCTCTCTCTCTCTCACTCCCTCTATATCCATAAACGATCTACTGTCATTATTTGTCTTGTCTAAATTTAAGATTTGTCGTCATCAATGTGGAGGCTTCATTTTCCTCATGTTTGTTTGTTTATTTTTGCAAAAAATAATAATAATTTGAAAACTTTGTTGCCGTCAGCAATAAGGAAATTTTGAAAATATTTTGAGAATTTAGTCTTGTGTTATACAAACCAATACGTTTAGCTAGCATAATAAAAAACAATTAAATTGTTTTAAAGCTAAAAATAAATGGAATTATAAAAAACACGCACATATTTTGACAGTTGGCCAGCATCTGTCATTTAGCACTTTTTATATGGATAATTTTGCTTAAAAAGAGGTTAAATACTTTTGGGTAAAATCATTAAATACACTAAAATTTGAATATTGTTAAAAAATATAAAAATAATGGGTAATTAATCAGGAGAATTATTGGAAATTGATTTAATTGAAAATATAAAAAAGTTTGCTTCGTTAATTGTGGAAATCTCTTTTAAGATATAAGAAGTGAATTCATTTTGAAGTTAGTACGATGGAGTTGAGATCTTTTACAGATGTAAAATAGTCCACTTATATAAGGAGTGAGATCGAAAAATTCTTAACATACATATATGTTTATAAAAAAGAAACCACTAAACTTACAGCTTTATTTTTTTTATTATTTCATTCAAATTATTATTACAATTTACAAAAAAAAAATATTTTTATAGTTTTAATCACTAGTGATGAAATTTTGAACCCTTTTCGGAAACCCTTCCATTAACGTTTTTATAGTGCTTTCTGTCACTTTGCTCGAACATGTAGTCCATCTCCGTTTAAAATCTACCACACTTTTAGACACCTTTTTTGTACTCTTCAATTCTCTTTTAACAAGAGCCCAATATCTCTCCACTGGCCTTAGCTCCGGGCAGTTTGGAGGATTTGCCTCTCTTGGTACAAATACCATATTATTGTTCTTGTACCACTCAAGGGCTTGTTTACCATAGTGACAGGATGCCAAGTCAGGCCAAAAATAAGTGGACACATTATGAAGCCTTTTTTGTAAACATTCCTTAATGTAAATTTCGGTATTTATAGAGCCCGTTGTAACAAATGATTGGCTTCTTTTGCCGCAACTGCATATTGCTTGCCATACCAAGAACTTTCTGGGAAATTTTGTCTGCTTTTGGGTCCTAAACTTTTCTTCAACATTCCCTCGAGCATCAGCAACATAAAACTTTTGACCTGGAAGTTGCGAAAAATCTGCCAGAACATACGTTTCGTCATCCATTATGCAGCAAGAATATTTTTTTATAAAACTTGACTTCAATTTCCGTGCTCTGTTTTTGGCCTCTAAATTTTTAGCAGCGTTCCTGTCAGGAACTTTTTGAGCCTTGTATGTTTTTAAACCTGCATTAGCTTTAACTTTTCGTACCAAATAGTCCGAGCACTGAGCTAACCGAGCTGCTTTCCTACCGGATGTGTTGGGAGCTCTTTTGAAAATGCGTTCTATTTTTTGGCTTTAGAAACATCATGTGGACCATTCCTTCTACCTGAACCAGGTTTTCTATCAACTGACAAGTTCTCCCGGTACTGTTTAATAACATTGGAAACAGTTTGACGGCAGACCTTTGTATCTTGGCCAACTTTTTGTAAGACCAAGTTGGGTTTAGTTGAAAATATTTAATAATTTCAGTACGCACTTTTTTCTGGTCACTCATTTTAATCAGATTAACAAAAAAATTAATATAATTGACATTACACATAATAACTGACATGTTTTTCAAAGGTAACTTGATCAAAAAAAAAATCAAATAATACTTTGGTTGAAAAATGTAATGAAAAACGTGTGTTAAGAATTTTTCGATCTCACTCCTTATCAATGGACGTCAACTCGATGGTGTAAAGTTTTGATTGAAAAACAGTTCATATACATAGACATCATACCATGATCATCGAATAAATCTTACAAACTATCACTGGGATCTGTTTCAGTTTGTTCAAACTAATTTTGTTGTAGAATGTGCCCCATTAATAATACGCACAATTCAGAAGCACCCTAAAGTTGAGCAAATGTCCCCAAAATAGCTAATTCTTCAAGGGCTATTGGCCCTTAAACATTCTAATGTTCAAAAACTTTGTCAAGCGTTAAGTTTTTTACCTGACTGTGGATTTTAAATAGTCTGTGAGTAACCTTGCAATACTGGAATGCTTTTTTGCGTGAACACCTTTGCCTTTTTTATGGTGGTCTTTTTAACCGCTGGGTGAGCTTCTTTGACTACTTACCATCCACCCATTGTGTATCTTAAACGCATAAGACAGTTTATGTACATGACTGTTCCCAGTCCAGGAACGAGCACTTTACTCAAGTACTTAAGGTTGGGTAATGAGAGGTGTCATGAGCCAGACTCAATCTAAACCCGATAAAGAGAAAGCCGATCACAGATTAGAGCTGATAGAAGGGGCAGACTCAACATAAACAGACTCTTTATTGATTCTATGAAGAATGCTCTCTCTCTCTCTCTCTACACACATATTTATCATCTAAAGTCTTAACCCAGTGCATTTTAAATTCGCTCAATCACACTACTTTAGGCAACATCAGTAGAAAAAGTCCTACGACCACCTGTAGTACCATATTATGTGGTTCTCTGGTTCGATCCAATGTCAAATCATGCTAAGTAAATTAAGAACACCAGGTTATTGTCCTGACAAACTAGAGATACTGGAAGCATCTCTTTACCCCAATACGGTGGTCTTTCATCAAAAGGAGGGATAATCATATATTCCTATGTTACTCCTGTCACCTGTGGCGAATACTCATGATTTTTTCCACAGATGTCCTGACACTTGATAGCAAATGCTCAACATCTCAATAGCATCATAGCCAACGTAAACTAAAAGAGTCCCTGTGACCTACCGACACTGTTAGTCGTGCAACACTCTTTGCGGATATCCTGCAATTCACAATGTATCATAGTAACTTGCCAAAACATTGTTTAACTCGACGAAATACATTAGTACTTTATTGTGTACAAACTAAGCTATCACCAACCAAGTCCTTAGCAACAGTCTATTACAACTGGTGCGAGTGAAGTAAATCGAATTCTTGACGATTCCGAAGCGCTAGCCGATGGCATATGGGTATCATAAAAAGGAAGATTGTTTTGTCAATGTATAATTATGCTTCTCCAGTGAGCTCCTTTTTGTTAGGTGATGCTGTCCAAAGAACTGTAAGAGCCTGCTAACATATTACGTCTGAACATCAGCTACAGGAGGAAAGTAAGGTTCTCCCAGTTAAGAATAACGTCCCATAACGTCATGTTGACTAAACAGTTCGTCCTGGGATTTAAAACTTTATCATCACACAGTTCTATGCTCTCCAAAAGTATGTTAGGAAAGATTGTTTGGTCAATGTATAGTTATGCTTCTCCAGTGAGCTCCTCTTTGTTAGGTGATGCTGATCTTAGAACTGTAAAAGACTGCTAACATATTACCTTTGAACATCACCTATAGGGGGAAAGTAAGGTCCTCACAGTTAAGAAACAACGTTAAGTTGACTAAACAGTTTCTGCTGCGATTTCAAACTTTAACATCACACAGCTAGCATTTCGAAAATTGTTCGATGATTAATCAGCAAAGTGTTTTTTTGACTCATTTTGATGACGGAAAAATGATCAATAAGATGTGCGGTGAAAAAATGTCCAAAAAAAGCTTTTTTCGAGCTGTTGGAAGATCTAAAATTGTTTCTTATATAATTTTTATTGTTTACGATATTGCAGCAACACTTGCACTTAAAAATAACTCAAAAGGATTGAAAAATGAGTCGAAACGGATTAAAAGAGGGGCTCAGAAAAGACTCTTTTAGAAGAGTAGGCAAACAATTTTGTGTGGCCTAAAAAGAGTTGTTATAATTATCATTATTATAAAATTAAATGTATTTGAATTTGTGTGATATTTATAAACACGATTTTCACTTATTTCAATTTTCAATAGTATTTTATTTGTCTGTAACAATCATAAAAAGTACTCAGAAAAGACTCTTTAACGACTATAATATGATTCGAAAATAACTCGAAAACGACCAGCAATTCGGCTCATTAATGACTCAAAAAATATAAAAAAATGAGTCTCAACTGATAAGAAGTAGGGCTTATAAACGATTTGTTTATAAGAGTCGCGGATAGCCTAACAGTTACTCCCGACGAATGTATCATTTATGATCAGAAAATAAGCGCATATATGATAATTTTAATCGTACATAAGAGTCATAAATGACTCGACAAATGTAATAGAGATAACTAGGATGTATCTCTATTACATTTGTGTTTCCTTATGAATGCACTTAATTTTCTTCTTATTTGTAAGCAAACCAGGTAAGTACTTGCCACCAATGTCATCACAGTGGTAATAGCATGATTTAAAATGTTATTTTTTGAAAACCTTACTTTGTAATAAAAGTTTTTGCTGGGTACTTTACAAATACAGACTGTCGAGAGTTTTAACGTGAGCACCTGCCGTGTCGGCCTTATCCCACTGTGGTCTTTTTCATCCACAGGGTAGACTTGAGAACGGTCTACCATCGCCCCTTTGTCTTCAACGAAGACTCAGGTGGCAATTTTTGCACATTGGCTATGACCGGTCCATGCGCAAGTACTTTGCTGGAGTACTCGAGCTATCTAATCTCTTGCCAAAGTAGCCACGTTGAAAGACAACCACACTACTATGGCTCTGTTGATTCGGCAACAGCACCGAGAGACGTAACCGGTGGACCGAAGCACGATCCATCAATATGCCGTAGACATTGTTCTTACTCACAGTGACACGCTGTGGCAAGTCTGATATGAACAGAGTAAACTCTGAACATATCTGGACAAGGAAGGACAATTAATCGGTATCACACATCTCATTTATTCGACACATTCGTAGAGAAAAACATACGACACACTCATTTAGGTATACGGGTGGGGTAAGGCCCGCATACCTCTACATTCATTCCGTATCATATACAATTGACTCCAACCCATTTCCAACGCTTAGTCCCACAGTCACTCCTCTGTGGGGTATCTGTTGTTTTTCGGCAACAGCACCGAACTTATCCCGAAATATTGACTTATATCATGCATCAGACTTTTAACCGCCACTTACTTACTCGAATTTGGGTTTAAACCACAGCCACTACGTGGATCCCGAAGGAACCTCAACCAACTGACCAGCCAGAACATAGTCCTGCGGGCAACTGGCCGTCCGTAGTATCAGATTATGCGGTGCTCTGATCTGACCTCTGGCAATCTATGCAAGGACTAAGCCAAGCAGTAGACTGTAACCAATTTTTCAATCCCGGTCAGATTGGAGGTATTGGCCACCTCTTTATACCCCGGGATTGCAATAACACCAAGGCGGAATTCTCGCCAAGGTAACATGCCCCCGGGGGAACTTTACAAACACAATAACAAGCTTATCAATGCGATAATTTATAAATCATTTATAAAATATTCAAATTAATTTCTCTCTCTTCTAATTTGATGAAGTCGCCAAGGCTTTATTATTATTTTTATCAACCTAAAAAGAAAGCAATTAACGATGAAATATGTTCTTTCTTAAATAATTTTCTTGGTAAAATAAATCATAACGATAAATAGAAAATAATTCATAATTTTAAATTTATTACACAACTTGAGGGAAAGAAACCTAACATACGCAACACAATACATATAAAACTAGTATGAAAAAAAAGTTAAAATAGAAAAATAAAAGTAGATAATTTATTTAACAAAAAGCAATAATAATATTTGATTTGTTGTACAGAAAAATAACACGAATTAAGAAACAAACTACAAATAGCAAAAAAAAAAAAAACACAAAATGTGCGACATGGCAGTGAACCGGGCCAAGGTTAGAAAACACGTCAATAAATGAAAATACAAAATATTTGAGAAAAATATTTGATTTTTTTCAATTCAATTTCTATTCTACTTTGTTTTTTTTTGTCTGGGACGTTAAATGTCTCCAAATAAGTTGTGAAGAATATATGAAAAAAATTCTAACAAGATAGGATATTTTAAAGTTAACAAAAGCTTTATATGTAATCTAAATATATTCCTGAAGCTTTGCTAATTTCTAATTTAAAGGTTAAGGTTAAAATGTAAAAAGTTTTTTTTTTTAATTAATTAAGAAAAGAATTGCTGCCATTGAAGGAAACACACAAATCACTTTGCATTTTCACACTTTTCACATTGATGTTGCTGTTGGAAAATTTCATGTGTAACGAATAAACGAACGAACGATCAGAGCAATGATCTTGTTAAATAAAAAAGTGAAAAACCAAAAATATATCAGACATTAACCACGCATTTTTTTTCTGAAATGTCCAAAGAAATTTTGTTTTTTTTTTCAATTCTTTGTAAAAACATTTATATTTGTTTCAATGTCTGTTGTTCAATATTTTTGTTTTATATTATACATTTTTTACACCTTAAATGAGACATTTTTAAATGTTGACATTGAAAATTTGTTTTTGCTGTTGTCATTTCAACCGTTAAATACTTAAAAAATATTTATTATTATTCTTAAAATAGCAGATATGCATTTGTTTTTTAATTAAAATGTTCAGAAAATATTTCATAAGGGTCATTTATCACAAAAATTTTGCAAACATTTTGAGGAGATATTAAATTCTTATATAAGAGTTAAATTTACTTTTATGTCGGCCAGCGTATTGACGACTTCGCTAGTGATAGTTATAGGTTATGTGCACTGAAAAACTGATATATTTAGGCGAGATAGTCGTTAACCATTTTTCATACCATCTTGTAATGGAAGAGCATAGAGTTTCAAGAGCTAGAAGTTAAACACCTTGTTAAAATCAATAAAGCTTGAAGCGTTTATCTCAAAACTTTGCAAACAGAGAGAAATGATCGGTATATCTAACAAATGAGACTTATCTTAAAAACAATCTATTTAATGAAGCTGTATAATACCTGCGATGAGTCCAATCAAAATTCTATTAAAATTCATCAGCGTTCATTGACGCGTTTGTCTCAAAACTCTGCAAACAGAGAGAAATGATCGGTATATCTAACAAATTAAACTTAAAAACAATCTACTTAATGAGGCTGTATAATACCTGCGATGAGTCCAATCAAATTTCTATTAAAGTTCATCAGGGAAACAATTATATCGTGATGTAAGAGTTAACTTGCATTATGTGATCTTGGCTTTATCATCTACTGCTCACAACGGTATCTCTTCTGAGGTTGTCAATATTTTAAAGGGGTCTAACATCAATGGTTTCTCAATACAGATATAATACGTTCTATTCTCACATATTGATCTCTTGTATGGATCTTTGCTATCTCAGTCTACAGGCCGACAATGTTATCTCTTCTGAGGTTGTTACTACTTTTAAAGGGGTCAATGGTTTCTCAACAAAGTCAAATGGATCTTTTGTATGATGAACCTCTATTTAGAAGAAATTTGTTGTATATCAGCTATGTAAAGTTCATGTAACTTATCAGGAAGTTGGCGCTCAAGAGCATATGGACATTCTAAGATTGTTGACCTACTACCTCCAATCTTAAATCAACCATTCGACTATATTACCCCACATTCTGACTTTTATAGGATTTTCAAAGTCAAAGTTCTCTCTAGGAGCGACTGTGATAAGGTATTAAGAGTTCGCTCTAAGAGCGGATGGTGTAGGAGTTACCATACACAGACTTTGAGAGGGTTTTCAAAGTCAGAGTTTTCTCTAGGAGCGACTTTAATAGTCTTTTTTAAGTCAGAATTAGCTTTAGGAGCCAGACCACCAGAATCTTTACAGATGGTTCTAAAATGAGCCGCGGTGCTGTGAGTAAGATGTTACTTATCAGGAAGTTTCAGTTTATGAACATATACCAATGCTCAGATTTTTGACCTACTTCCAGTAATCTTAAACGAACCATCCGACTATATATGACTTTAATAGGGTTTTAAATGTCAGAGTTCTCTCTAAAAGCGACTTTGATAGGGTTTCCAAAGTTATCTCTAGGAGCGAATGGTGTAGGGCTAATCAACTTAGTGACCACCAAAATCTGTATAGAAGTTTCTAAAATAAATTGCGGTGTATGTTCTGGTGTTTTCTGTAAAGAAGTTGGGATAAACATCCTCCCAACAACTGTATTATTTTTCAGACTAAATTATTTGCGACGTCAGCAATCTCAATATACAGGAAATTTTTATCGACAGTAAGGCGGCACTTCTTTCTCTAAACTCATTCCTTGCTAGTCAGATGCAAGAAGAATTTATCAAGGCTGTGTCAGGTCATCACAGGCAGATGACCTAGTGAGAACGAGATCTGCTCTTGATTCTTGTTTCAACACGCTGAAAATATATAGAAATAGACTTATGAAATGGGTCCAAGTTATTATAACCGCCTAAAAAACTTAAGAAAAACTCCTAACAAGAAGGACATGCAACTCGGCCCTGCTCTAACCGCTAAAGAGTAACAGTTTGCTTGGCAGTAACTTTATATCCAACATTGATGAAATATCTGGGTCTAAACTTAACATATTGAGATTTCACATGCTTGGGTCTTGCAGTCTTGAGATTTACACTATAGATGCTCTTTTAAAGGTCAATGTGGGTGGAATCGATGTTGAGGACTTGTATGTCTAGTTAGTGTATAACGAAACTAGTCATAAACGTGAAAGGAAAGCGTTGTTTTACACCTGGTCCACACTAGGAAACTTTTGTTGAGAAACTTTTTCTTAATTCTCTTTTGAAGTTTCCTTAATGTCCACACATAGAAACTTTTGTTTTAGAAACTACGTGTTAATTGCATTGATTTGTTGTTGTACGAATGAGAAGAGTAACAAAACAAAACAAGTTTCCGAGAACGGGAAACTCCGTACAGCGATAGAAATGAATGATATTCTTTCTCTCTCACGCAAAATCAAAAGTTTCCCAAGAAAAGTTTCCTAGTGTGGACCGGCAGTTAGCGCATAATGAAGCGTGAGGGGAAATTGATTTTTTAACACTTGTTGACCAGTTCACTTAGGCCGACACTACCTAGCAAAAAAGAACTTCCAAAGAAGAGAAGAAGTACTAAAAGTTACTTCATGGATGTACTGAAAAATACCTGAAAAAGTGATGATTTTAAGACAGGCTTGTCATAAGAGGGATATTCTTCTTATTTGATTCCAAATTTTAAAATTTTCACTACATCTGAAGTCACTTCCTGGAAGTAATTTTTATGTTCTTTGAAATTGTAGTATTATAGACTACAACTAGTTTGACTTAAATAATATTAACATTAATAAATAAATTTCAGTACAAAAAAATATTCCTTCAATTATAAACAGAATTGAATTCTTTTCGCTTCTTTGGAAGTCAATAAACATCACTTCCACAGAAGGTAAAAAAAATCGCTTAGTGCTGCTTCTTTTGGTAGTACTTCGTTTTATTTTTATTGGAATTATTATAGTTTATCAGAAATCAGTTCTGATTCAGACGTTATTCCTTATTGAGCATTTACAACAAATTATGTTTTACCCAATAAAGGCGGGAATGCCAAAGAAATATTGCTGGAAAAAATCTAAACAAAATACATAATCTGTTTGTAAAGTCTTCTTTCCAAGAACAAGGGAGGAGGTTAGGAGGTCATATAATGTAAAGTACCGTTATAAGCATAGTGTAATCACAATAGTAAATATTACTCATGTGAAAATAACAAAAAAATATATGTACATATATAATTTTCTCTTGGTTTAAAAAAGAACAATGGGAGGAATGTTGAGGGGATTTTGTACGATTAAAATGTGCTGAATTTAACAATTACAATTGAAAAAAAAAACTACAAAATACAATGAACTATGAGCACAATAATAATTATAATTTGCAACCTTTAGTGGCAATTCAGACTAAATAAAATAGAGATTAACCTAAAAATATGAAGAATAAAAGAAAATTGAAACTTTTAATGAATGAAAATTAAGCGGAAAATTACGCTCTGTTAGAGTATTTAGCAGATCTAATTATTGTTTAAAATACACTTGTAGTTGTTGTTAAGCACTTGGAGAAAAGTTGATTGAAAGATAAATAAATTTAGTAGAGGTAAATAACAACATTATGGGTCAATATTTGGGTGAATGATCCTGCTCTTACCATCGATGTAAGTGGCTAAAGTATATGATACTGTTAGGTTATTGGATTAATTGGATTAAACCGTTAAGGAAAGCTAAAACTATACAAATTCGCCTGCCTCGGTATGCTAGTCTGATTGAAGATCTTTCGTTTCCTATAAAAAACTCTTAAACTTTTTTACTACTACGAGCTTATAAGCCTTTGTAGGATCAATTCAATAACTATTTGCTGGTTGACCTACACTGCTTACCTGCTTTAAAGAGTTTTCACATGAAGTCATCAGTTTCACCACTACAATAAGTTTTTGTGTACTGTGTAAAGTTGGTAAAACCCGTTTTAAACATACCATCGCAATCATTTTAATGGATCCTTCCTGTGAGTACCGTTTAATAAGTTAGTGTAGAACTTTGTTGCTTGATCTACACTGCTTTAAATAGTGCTCACTTGAGGGGTTCTGGGTTGTCCTTAGAAAAGACCTTACGTAAAATGATTATACTGAATCTACTGACCGATCCTCGAGGATCAGCTTAGTATAAGCAGGGTTTTGTTTTCGATATTTCTTAAATTAAAGTTAAATTTTATTCGCATTTCTCTTAGAACTTGAACTTTGTATATAACACTTAATAATGGAATATATTCAGACCAAAATTGTCTTAAAGATCAATGTATGACATCCCCCATGACGCACGATTAAGAGACACTAACTGCCTGTTTCACAATATCGAAACAACATATTCATTCTTATAAAAATACTGAAAATAATAACAAAATTTTAAATATATTTGTTGTTTTTAAGAATGAAAATGTTCTTTCGCATATAGAGAAACCGGCAGTTATATCACGAACAATGTGACACTTCGTGTTTCAATGATTGCGGTCGCCGTATGATACATAGAGACCAAAGATACAAGCCGATGCAAAATTATCGGCGTGCGGCGGCTCTACCATTTTAGGTCGGTGGCGGCTTCTTATTATAGAAGATATCGTCGGCGGCTAAATTATCAATTTAACTTTTTCTGCAGAAATTAACCTTATAAGCGTTTATTATATTAAAAAACCTCTGTATAATAGTCTGTTATATGGAAAACTATCTCTATATAGGTTTTTTTTGTGCAGAAAATTTACATTTATAGTAGTTTTCACTATTTTAATATTGGCACAATATTGTGTGGCAACTCTTTTCAATTTGCAATAAGAATTTAAAAAAGTTGCAACTCCGTTCAAATTGGTAAAATTATTTTCTGAAATACATGTGTCATCCCAATCTTTATCAGCGGCTACGTTTAAGCCGACTTAGCTTTTGAGTTGAAAGAAGTCGGTGGCGGCGCGGCTTGCAAAATATTACTGGCGGCCAGCCGCCGCTGATTTGAGCCATTTCGTGAAGTACTCAAGCTATCTAATCTCTTGCCATAGTAGTTCCGTTGCGGATTGACAGACAGCATAGACTCAAGCCCAATACACAACCCGACAAGGAAAAAGCAATCTCTGGTCTAAAGTCAATAGAAGTGGAGACAAATCCCAACATCAGGTAAAATCAATCTTCTGGATATACCGGAAGGTGACAACCCTTATGATGCTATAAAAGATTGCATTATTTAAAATTCAATCCTCATCATCTAATGACCCATTCCAGCACATTGCTGGATGACCTCTTTAAGTCCGCGCAACAACACTACTGAGATGGCCCTGTTTTGTTTTGGCAACAGCACCTAGAGACAAATTTGGTAGTCCAAAATATCCAACAAAATGAATCATGATCTCTTCTTTTTGAACTGATCTATGTGAGATAACACCAATTAACGCTAACCCGACAAATCACCAGCATATACAGCCATCCTACTACACAACCGGTAAGAAATACCGATCGGGCTCGGGAGCATGCACACCCCTGTTCGAAGAAAGAATATAGGATCCATTAAACTTGGAAATAGGCATCAGTGCTGAACTCAATTTTTCAATAATATATCTAGTCGATCAAAGACTGTCACTCAGTAAACAAAAAGAACTTCCAAAGAAGCGGAAAAGAAGTAGAATTTACTTCATGAATTTACTGAAAAAAGACCTGAAGAATTTGTCGGGGATATCCTTTTTATTTGATTCTAAATTCACTACAATTCGTTCTCAGGAAGTTATTTTTATTTTCTTTTTTTGTATTACTATTAGGACATCTGAGGATTACATTTTTTTCAAATTAAAGCAAATTCAGAGGTAAAAACTGAATTATTCAACAAAGTCGGTTCAGTTTACATTTTTTTAAAGCCGGAGCAAATATCTAATTTTGGAATATTGTTGATTTTTCATAAAGTTGTTTTGTAAAATTATTGATCAAATTTTATCAAGACAAAAAATACCTCCCTAATATAAATTTTTGTTTTGCAAAAATCATTGCCCGTATACAAATCACCCTCAGTGTTTTGCATAATTCTATTAAGTGTTTAATTGTTACGATTTTCTAATTATAACGCTGGCGTGTTTTATACTTTATTTAATTGTTTTAATCGTGTCGCATTATTAAACGCTCTCACCCAACAAACCGACAACGACGCCAAACAATTGATTACTTATTTATCTCTGTCTGTTTTGTTTTGGGTCTGTTGGGCCTTTTCAAAAAAAAATGCACTTTACTAAATATTTAGATATTTTGTATGTTTTTTCTGTTGCCAGGCTATTGTACAGGGTAAATTAGAAAATAGTAGATAAATTAAGTACTGGACGTCAGAGAGAGAGAAAGAGAGCAAAAAAACAAAACAATATTTTAAATTTGTTTCAATTGTAGTTGTTCATTGAATCGATTCAAACTTAAAAAACCAAGAAGAAAAGGTGAATAACATTTTAGATTTGATTTGATTAAACGAATAATGCAACACTGCAACACAAAAGCTAAACTATTTCTTAATTTAATTGAATTTTATTTATTTCTATTATTTTTTTTTGGTTGTATCTATTATTATGTTTTCAACATAAACTGAAGGAAACAAATTGTTTTTTGTTGTTGTTTTCATTTCACTATCTTTTTAACAAATATTTTTCTGTTGAAATGTAAACAAAACAACAATAAATACTTGAACATATTTACAATTGTTTAAACGAAAAAAAAGAAAATAACTTTAACACTTTCGTTTTTCTTTTTCAATTTTTTGTTTAATTTTAAAATTTTGTGCAAATGTACAATATTCGTGTTTATTTTATTATTTTGTAATTAAACAGCAAAATGAATTTTGAAAGAATTTTAAATTTTGTTAAACAAAAACATTGACTTTTTGTTAAAAGAGAGAGAGAGAGGGAGAGAGAAAGAGGGGAAAACCATTTAAAATATCATAAGTGCTTAATTCGATGTAATGAGTGATTTAGACAATTATAAATTATGAAATTTTATCAGTTGTATTTTTGATTTTTTCTTAACATTACAAGCCAGTAGTTCCCAGCGTATTCTGGACACGAATGTTACGAGCATTTCGCATTAGAGAGATTCACAACACAGGATCTCTCTAAACGAACATATACCCTATTAATAAAATCAAACATTTTATTAATCCACAGCCCAGAAACATATCTTGAAAATTTATATTTTACAATTTACCAATCTTTTAACCTAAAACAAAAGACCAGCCTGGACACTGTCCTGCGGGTAACTGTCCACCCGTAGTACTAGGTTATGTGGCGCTCTAGTTAGACCCCATGTCAAATCATCAAAGGACTAGCCAGGCAGTGAAATGTTAGAACCTGGCCTCTGGTAGGTTAGTGGTAAGTGTTGTAGTCTGGTAGACCGGAGGTGGTGGGTTCGATCCACACCCGTGTCACTGGTTAAGGAGCGCACAACAGGCCGGATAGAGGCCTAAGTGTATTTCTTCGGATTGAATGTGTATACACCCTCCTTTCAAACTAACTAACTAAAGATAGATAGATAGATAGATAGATAGATAGATAGATAGATAGATAGATAGATAGATAGATAGATAGATAGATAGATAGATAGATAGATAGATAGATAGATAGATAGATAGATAGATAGATAGATAGATAGATAGATAGATAGATAGATAGATAGATGTTATTAGTTAGTTAGTTAGTTAGTTAGTTGGTTAGTTAGTTATATAGTTAGTTAGTTACATAATTTGCTACTTAGCTAGTTAGTCTAAATGTCATAATCATCGGATGGAAAGGGAATATAACTGAAAGCATATTTGGTCTTTATTACGTTCGAAGTAAATAATATTCATGACTGAATATATTAATTGTCGATATCTTACGATTTTGTTCAGGAATATTTTCCGCTGCCGTTATGGGGCGTAAATTTTTACCTTAAAATATTTGAGCTAATCTGGTTAAGATAAAAACTTCCTGATGTAGTTTTTTAACTATGAGATCGCGTCTTCACTTAAGACAGTTTTGTTTTATCTCCGACTTCTTGTTTGTGTTCTGATTCTGGAAGATCCTACCAAAACTTGTACAATTAAGTATTGAAGATTTTTGCTTTCCAAGAAAATTCTGGCAAGATTGTATACACTGGTCCCCATTTTCAAAGTGAATTTAACTCCAATTCAAGGAAATTTAAAGAAGCAACATCTAAAACCTGATATAAAAAATATATATCTTTTATTAATAATTATTTCTCATTAATAAACAGATTAAATCAATTTTATTACATGAATTTCTTTGATAAATTTCCAATAAAATTAATATAGCCAAATTCAAAATGCTAAAAGAAAAACAATAAAGAAAATAGAAATCAAATAAAATATTAATCAATATTAACCCATGAAGATTGTTCATAATAATATTTCCGAAAAAATTACTTTCCTCAGATATTTATCACTGAACTTTTTGGGAATCTCTTTATCACTTAGGGAGTTTCTAAGTTCAACGATAATTTCGATAAGTATTATTCAAATCATTGACCACACATTTTCTTCAAATTCAAAGTAATTGCGATCCCAAAAAGGTTTAAGATTCCCAAATTGAAATTTACGTAAATGTAATGAAGCATTTTAGAGTAATATTCATATAAATGAAAATCATACATTTCAAAATTATCAAAAAAATCTGGACAAGTGCCAATTAATTAATTAAACATAAGAAAAATGAATTGTATACACGCAGTCGGACAAACAAAAAAACATTGATGTTTTTCATTAAATTGGATACATGACCTCCCACATGGGAATAATAAAATAATTAAACAGAATAAAAAAATAATATACAAACAATTTAGGAGAATTTAACAGACTTTTTGTAAAATAACAGACACGAAAAAAGTTGAAATAACAAAATTGAAATAATTAAACATTTCTCAAGATGGTTAACGACTTAAAATTATTCGAGTTGTCCTGCACGCAACGAATCAGCTGATTCAATTATGATTTTTGTCTGTGGGATTTAATATAATGGGATTTTAGTCAAGACTATAGACTGATCTATAGTCAAGACTATAGACTGATCTATAGTCAAGACTATAGACTGATCTATAGACTGATCTATAGTCAAGACTATAGACTGATCTATAGTCAAGACTATAGACTGATCTAAAGTCAAGACTATAGACTGAAATATAGTCAAGACTATAGACTGAAATATAGTCAAGACTATAGACTGATCTATAGTCAAGACTATAGACTGATCAATAGTCAAGACTATAGACTGATCTATAGTCAAGACTATAGACTGATCTATAGTCAAGACTATAGACTGATCTATAGTCAAGACTATAGACTGATCTATAGTCAAGACTATAGACTGAAATATAGTCAAGATTGACTAATAATTGGCATTTGATTGCCAACTCAAAAATCCGCTCTTAGTTTCTAGCTGGTTTAACAAATATAGTTCTGATCTATAGTCAAGACTATTGACTGATCCATAGTCAAGACTATAGACTGATCTATCGTCAAGACTATAGACTGATCTAAAGTCAAGACTATAGACTGATCTATAGTCAAGACTATAGACTGATTTATAGTCAAGACTATAGACTGATCTATAGACAAGACTATAGACTGAAATATAGTCAAGACTATAGACTGAAATATAGTCAAGACTATAGACTGATCTATAGTCAAGACTATAGACTGATCAATAGTCAAGACTATAGACTGATCTATAGTCAAGACTATAGACTGATCAATAGTCAAGCCTATAGACTGATCTATAGTCAAGACTATGGAGTGATCAATAGTCAAGGCTATATACTGATCAATAGTCAAGGCTATAGACTGATCTATAGTCAAGACTATAAACTGATCTATAGTCAAGACTATAGACTGATCTATAGTCAAGACTATAGACTGATCTATAGTCAAGATTGACTAATAATTGGCATTTGATTGCCAACTCAAAAATCCGCTCTTAGTTTCTAGCTGGTTTAACAAATATAGTTCTCAATGGGTAAGGTTCCCCCTACTATTGTTGATCCATGTCCATAAAAACTGTTACTGTTCAAGTTTCCTTAATATTCTATTTTTAATATTTACTTCATAGAGGGAAGTGACACGCTCACAATTATTATTGTAAACTTTATGGGGATGTCAGAGATGAACTATTTGAACAAAGAGCCTATAATTACGCAAATATTTTCACTCTAAATTTCACATTTTCAAAATATTTCAAACATTATTGGTTCTAAATATTTTTTAAATTCTAATTTTACTTTCATAACAAATAACTATCATAAAATTTACATATAAAATTTTCTTTCTATCTTTCGTTTTTTTTTGTTATTGTTATTACATCAATATAGTAAATATTTACTTTAAATATTATATGTAATTTTAGTTAAACCAAACAATTGTGGAAAAAAATCTCGTTTCGAAATTGTAATAATATATATTAATATATTGATAACAAAATACCAACAAAATAATACTAATATCGTATAAACAATTTTGATTTAATATCGATATTTCGTTAGAATTTAGAAGTCGAATATAATAAAAACAAACAATTATTCTATTGCTCTATATACATACATATAAACATTTAAACGAAGTCTAGTGTATGTGTGCTGTTTGGAGAATTGGCAGAATTTCCGTTAAATATTTCGATGATATCATCTTTTATAATTCTTTTTTAAAAAAATTTTCTTTTGTTTTTTTTTTCAATAAATTTTTGCTTTTCATAATTTATTGTTATTTTTGTGAGATTTGTATGAATAAATGAATGAATGTTGTGGAGTAGGTTTCGTACTATAGACTGATAAATTTTCATATCAGTGCAGTTGTCGTTTTTTTTTATTTTTTTTTTTTTTATTTTATTAAAAAAAAATTTTCATAACATAATTTATAATTTTTTTATCAACAGAAAATAGATAACAGTCGGTAGATCAATTATTTAAAATATGTTTACTTTAGCCTCATGTTTCCGAAAGATCGAATGATCGTCAGTCCTGGGATATATTGATATAAACAAATTTTTCACTTCTTACTTCTAATTTTTGAGGTTGTTGACTGTAATTTTGTTTTAAAATCTTTTCCTATAATAAACACTATAATTATTTAAATTTAAAAGTTTTTTTTAATCATTTTTTAACACAAACTTTTCTAACAGACTATTCATTAATTTTGTTTCAAACTAATTTGTTTAATGTTATTTAATCTATTCATTTAAAAATAGTATTCAATAACGAAGTTTTGTGTTTCGTTCTAAACAATTTGTAAAATAAATAATATAAAGATAAACAAAAACAAAACAAATACTGTCTACACATCATTTTAATAGTGATTAAATAATAGACAAAATTTTATTGGCATATTTGTTATTTCTCTATTTTTAACGAACAAATAAATATTTGCATAAATTATTTAAATGTTTGGCAAGCATTTCTATAGAATAGTATATTTTTATCACTTTTCTTTTTGACAAAAAAAAAAAAAAAAAAATAGACGTTTACCGAGTCTGAGATTATACGTGTTTGGTACGCCAAAATATTACATATCATTAGGTGTAGGCCTGAAAATGACAAAGGAAGTGCTTCGGAGTTTCACTGTTTTCTCTACATTCGTATCCATCTGCTCGTAGATAGTCATGACTATAATATACTGATCTATAGTCAAGAATATAGACCGATCTATAGTCAAGACTATAGACTGATCTATAGTTAAGATACAGTCTGATATAAAGTTAAGATAATAGACTGATCTATAGGCAAGACTATAGACTGATCTATAGGCAAGACTATAGACTTATTTATAGTCAAGACTATAGACTGATCTATAGTCAAGACTATCATCAGTATATTACTGATCTATAGTCAATACTATAGACTGGTCTATAGTCAAGACTATAGACTGATCTATAGTCAAGACTATAGACTGATTTATAGTCAACACTATAGACTGATCTATAGTCAAGAATATAGACTGATCTATAGTTAAGACTATAGACTGATCTATAGTCAAGATTATAGACTGATCTATAGTCAAGACTATAGACTGATCTATAGTCAACACTATAGACTGATCTATAGTCAAGACTATAGACTGATATATAGTCAAGACTATAGACTAATCTATAGTCAAGACTATAAACTGATCTGTAGTCAGGACTATAGACTGATCTATAGTCAAGACTATAGACTGATCTATAGTCAAAACTATAGACTGATCTATAGTCAAGACTATAGACTGATCTATAGTCAAGACTATAGACTGATCTATAGTCAAGACTATAGACTGATCTATAGTCAAGACTATAGACTATAGTCAAAACTGCATGGTCTTCAATATGGAACCGTATGCCCCTTTTGTCACCCATTTTAGTTAGTTAGTTAGTTAGTTAGTTAGTTAGTTAACAATTTCACCTTGGTTACGGTTACCTTTATGGTTGGATAATTTTATCAATCTGGATCAATTCCCATTATAAACCCGATAATATTTCGCAACAATACTAGTATGACGATCGTCATCATGATTATCTCTTATTAAGTTATTAAGTTATTTATAAACATAAAAATTTAATTCCCCTAAAATTGTTACTAATTTCCACATTATTTCCATCTTATTTTAGGCCTGCATCGATGACAATTTAGAAATGGTTGAATTTCTAGTAGAACAAGGAGCCGATATAAACAGACAAGATAATGAAGGTTGGACACCCCTGCACGCTACAGCCTCATGTGGGTAAGTGTGCTTAACAAAAGAATATTTCATTAAATTTATCTATTTAATAAATATTAATGTTATTGGTGTTAACGTCGACAGCAGCAACAGCAGAAAAGTTTGTGTAAACGTTGCATCAGTAGCAGCAGCAACCGCTTTCTAAACCTCAAAGAAAAAAATAAACAAATAATAAAATTGCATAATTTTGAATTTCATCATCTAAACAAACGAAAAAAAATTGAAATGAAAAACATTTTATTTTCTATTTCTTCTAATTTCACTTTGTCTATGCTTGCTGGCTGGCTGGCGGCTGCATTAAAATTTTCTTTTTTTGTTTTCTTAAATGCCTCTTAATTTGTTTGTTAAAATAAAAATGTTGTTGTTTTTTTTTGTTTTTGTTTCAGTTTTGTAAGCATAGCACGTTATTTAGTTGAACATGGTGCCGATGTTGCTGCCGTCAATAGTGATGGCGATTTAGCCGTGGACTTGGCTGTCGACATCCAACATTTGCCCATGATTGATTTCATGCAAAAAATGGTGTCCGAACAACAAATTGATTGTGCTAAAGCCCGTCAAGCCGAAGAACAACAAATGTTGAGCGATGCCAAAAAATGGTTGCGTAGCGATGCCTCTGAAGTTGATCGACCACATCCAAAAACAGGTGCAACAGCGCTGCATGTGGCAGCAGCTAAAGGTTATACAAAGGTAATTTCAATTTTCATTTCATTTTGATTGTGTTTTGTTTGTTTTAATTGCAATATAAAATATTTTTTTGGTAAATTAAAATACAAATCAAATCTAGTGGATTTTTTTTAAATTGTGGATTCGATTTGGTATATTAAATTAGTGATTAGGAATAGCCATTTAATTTATTTCTATTTTGGAAATTTCCAGTCTTATATGGGAATGATTATGTTAATCAATGTATGAAACGAAATTTTCAGAGATCATTAATCATTCGGAAAAGCACTTAATATGAGTTATAGTCTCATAATCTATCAACTGACCATTGTAGGTTTCTAAATTAAGTAGAACTGTTGAGAGACTAATTTTAACTTCAAAGCCGATCTAATTGTGTCTGCGTAAAAGGTGATAAGAAAGATCTTCCTATAAAATTACTAGATCCATTTCAGATATGATTGCGTTCCTTTCTGATAGGTTCAAATCCATAGTAAGGTTTTTGATTTCTGATTTAAGTCTATAGTCAATACTATAGACTGATGAATAGTAAAGTCTACAAACTGGTCTGTAGTAAATTTTATTGATATCCGTTCCATATGTCCTTTATTCAATATTGTGTTCCTTCATACTTAAAGACTGATCTCTAGTCAAGACTATAGACTGATCTATAGTCAAGACTTTAGACTGATCTATAGTCAAGACTATAGACTGATATATAGTCAAGACTATAGACTGATCTATATTCAAGACAATAGACTGATCTATAGTCAAGACTATAGACTGATCTATAGTCAAGACTATAGACTGATCTATAGTCAATACTATAGACTGATCTATATTCAATACTATAGACTGATCTATATTCAAGACAATAGACTGATCTATAGTCAAGACTATAGACTGATCTATAGTCAAGACTATAGACTGATCTATTGTCAAGACTATAGGCTGATCTATAGTCAAGACTATAGACTGATCTATAGTCAAGACTATAGATTGATCTATAGTCAAGACTATAGACTGATCTTTAGTCAAGACTATAGACTGATCTATAGTCAAGACTATTGACTGATCTATAGTCAAAACTATTAACTGATCTATAGTCAAGACTATAGATTGATCTATAGTCAAGACTATAGATTGATCTATAGTCAAGACTATAGATTGATCTATAGTCAAGGCTATAGATTGATCTATAGTCAAGACTATAGTTTGATCTATAGTCAAGACTATAGATTGATCTATAGTCAAGACTATAGATTGATCTATAGTCAAGACTATAGATTGATCTATAGTCAAGACTATAGATTGATCTATAGTCAAGACTATAGATTGATCTCTAGTCAAGACTATAGATTGATCTATAGTCAAGAATATAGATTGATCTATAGTCAAGACTATAGATTGATCTATAGTCAAGACTATAGATTGATCTATAGTCAAGACTATAGATTGATTTATAGTCAAGACTAGAGATTGATCTATAGTCAAGACTATAGATTGATCTATAGTCAAGACCATATATTAATCTATAGTCAAGACTGTAGACTGATCTATAGTCAAGACTACAGACTGATCTATAGTCAAGACTATAGACTGATATATTGTCAGGACTATAGACTGATCTATAGTCAAGACTAAAGACTGATCCATAGTCATGTCTATAGACTGGTCTATAGTCAAGATTATAGACTGATCTATGAAGACTGATCAATAGTCACGACTATAGAGTAATCTATATCCAAGACTATAGATTGATATATACTCAATACTGTAGAGTGATCTATAACCAAGACTATAGATTAATCTATACTCAAGACTATAGAGCGAGCTACAGTCAAGAGTATAGAGTAATCTAAAGTCAAGACTACAGAGTGTCCTATAGTCAAGACTATAGAGTGGTCTGTAGTCAAGTCTATGGAGGGGTCTCTAGTCAAGGCTTTAGTCAAGTGATCTATAGTCAAGACTATAGACTGATTTGTTCTATATTGTTCTACATATACTGATTAATAGACGAGACTATAGACAGATTTATATTCAGGACTATAGACTGATTTACAGTCTATACTATAGACCGATCTATAATCAAAACATTTTAAACAAAAATATTAATTTTTCTTTCTTCCCTATAAGGTTTTAAGTTTATTGCTCGCGGGTCGTGCTAATGTTGATGCTAAAGATAATGATGGCTGGACACCACTGCATGCGGCAGCACATTGGGGACAAAAAGAATCCGCAGAAATGCTATTAGACGCCATGGCCGATATGGATGTAACAAACTATGCCGGACAAACCTGCATAGATGTAGCAGATCGTAAAATGGTTAAATTCCTTGAAGAATATAGAGCAAGTAACAAACGTATGAAACGAAGGCCATCTAGTCAAATCAGGTAGTGTTTAAAACATTAACTCTTAAAGTGTTTTTTTATTAATTTATTATAAAATTTTACAGTAGAATCTCAGATACAATTGAAAATCATATCGATAAAACAAACACTAAAATTATACGTGTTGAAGTGCGACCAGAAAATAACAAGGATCATGTCAATGGTAAGTGTATGTTTAAGATTAAAGGTATTTAAAGTATCATAAAGAAAAATCTGTTAAATAGTTATGGATTTATTAAATTAAAAAAACAATTAACAATAATCTATATATTTTCTTATACTTTTTTTCTTAAATGTATAATTTTGTTAAATGTGCGTGCTGCCTTAAATGGTGGGCGTGGTTGTTCTTTTCTTTGTTGTTCATTTCATTGGATATCTTTATACACACACACACACACGCAAACAGGGTCCCATGGGCGTTAGGGCAAACATTTGAAATTGTTTTTCATTTCATTTATCATTCCATTAGTTTATAACATTTTAATTGAACCCTCCTCTTTGGCATTTTATCCCCACATGAGTTTGTCTTATTTGCATTTTATTTCATTTACAATGCGTCTCTCTTTCCATCTAAACATCGATCACAATTCATTGATAGATTTGTTTATTTTACCATATACGATCATTTTAATTTGTTTTAAATATTGATTTGATTTGTTTGTGAGTGGTTTTGTTATTTTTCTGATTTCATTTTTTTCCCTTAAATATTTGATTTCTGTTTTTGAACGTTTTAAATGTTTGTTTCATATTGTTGTTGATTGTTGTTAAATTCATTGTCTATAGCTTCTACGTCTATGGCCTCTACTTCGGGCCTAACGTCCAGTAGTTTACCAACTAATTCGGAATCCGAAGAAACTGATTCAGATTTAACCGATTCCACAGAGAGTTCGCATTCAACCAGCCTTTCTGATCGTGAAGGTATCTTTAGATTTGTAATGACATGTTTTATTATTTCTATATTGTGTTGTTTCTTTTTCTTTATGTAATGAAATACTTGCACGGTTTTTCTTTTCTACATTTTGATTAACTTTTTCTTTTGATATTTCTTCGAAAAGTTTACACTTATTTTGATAACTTTTGTAATTATTTTTAAAACTTTAAACAAGCATTGTGTTCTTTCTGAAACTTAAGAGAAAGAGTCAAATTACCTCTTATAGGTTCGTTCGTCATCTACTTTTGTTCAAATATTATTTCATCTTCTTCTTTTGTTAAAATTTTATCTAAAGGGGTAGAATTATAAACGTTTTTGCCTTTAAAAGATAATTTTTTTTCGGAATTTAATTTTCACACAAAAATGTTGCAATTTTGAGCTTAAATTGCACTTTTAAGTATTTTTTTAAATAAAAAGTAAAAGAGAAAACTAAATTTTGTCATGTAAACGAAATCAAATTTTTAAAATGTGTACAGTTTGTTTTGTTTTTTTTTTCCTAAAAAATTTTGCCTTTTTAACTTTAAATTGCATTTTTTGCAATATTTTCTAAGTAAAAGGTGAAATATAAGTTAATATTTACATTTTTACATAATTCCATTAAACTATATTTAATTTTTGTTTAAAGTTTTTGTGGTATTTTTGGAAAAAAATTTGCAATTTTGCTCTTAAAATGCATTTTTTTAAATATGTTGCCTTTTTGCCCTTAAGTTGTACTTTTATTTGTATAAAAGAAAAGTTATTTGCGGGCATCTACCTTTTTTAATTTCTTCATACAACAGAGAACAAATTAAAATTTTTGTAAAAAAAATTGCAATTTTGCTCTTAAATTGCATTTTTTTAAATATGTTGCCTTTTGCCCTTAAGTTGTACTTTTATTTGTATAAAAGAAAAGTTATTTGCGGGCATCTACCTTTTTTAATTTCTTCATACAACAGAGAACAATTTAAAATTTGTTTACAATTTTTGTTTAAAGTTTTTGTGGTATTTTTGGAAAAAAATTTGCAATTTTGCTCTTAAATTGCATTTTTTTAAATATGTTGCCTTTTTGCCCTTAAGTTGTACTTTTATTTGTATAAAAGAAAAGTTATTTGCGGGCATCTACCTTTTTTAATTTCTTCATACAACAGAGAACAAATTAAAATTTTTGTAAAAAAAATTGCAATTTTGCTCTTAAATTGCATTTTTTTAAATATGTTGCCTTTTGCCCTTAAGTTGTACTTTTATTTGTATAAAAGAAAAGTTATTTGCGGGCATCTACCTTTTTTAATTTCTTCATACAACAGAGAACAATTTAAAATTTGTTTACAATTTTCTTTTGCAAAAACATTTTGCATTTTTTCTCATAACTTGCGGTTTTTAAGTTATTTTCGGAATTAAGGACAGAATAGGGAAAAACATATTCTTTAAACAAAAATTTCCTTATAAAAAAAGTTAAAATTTTCAAACATTACTTTGTTTTTTTTTTTCAAAAAATGTTGCCTTTTTGCTCTTAAATTTAATTTTTTGTCCCTTTTTTAATAAAATATTAGGAATCAGAAAATATTTTAATTTTTCTTAATTGTATCTTTGGGAATTAAAACAAAATAGGGGGAATCATATTACTTAAACATAAATTTCATAATTTTGTCAATAAAAAATAAGGAGTCGGAAGATATTTTAATTTTTCTTAATTGTATCTTTAAATACAACAAGATATTTTAAGTTTTTGAACTTTTCTTTTGCAAAAAATTGCCTTTTTGTTCTTAAATTGCAGGTTACTTTCAGAAACCTGCTTAAAACGAGAGTGAAGGGAACATGTACATACGTTTGTAATAAAACTTCGACATAAATTTGAAAAATAAAATCAAGAAATATACAAAATTTATTGTTTTTAGATATATTCTGCCAAAAAATGTTGCCTTTTTGCCCTTAAATTGTATTTTATGCAATTTTTTGTATACAAGAGAAACGTAGACACTCTCTTTTAAAAAAGGTAACATAAAACAAATTTTAAAGTTTTCTTAAAAAAAATTGCTCTTTTTGTCCTCAAAGTGCATTTTTTATGCAATTTTACATTTAAGTTAATTAAAAACATTTTTTTCTAAATTAATTAAAAACTATTTTTTTAATTAGTTTAAATTCAAAATTGCATAAAAATGCACTTTGAGGGCAAAAAGGCAATTTTTTTGAATAAACTTTGCCTTTGAAGGCAAATTTTTTCTTGAGAGAACATTGGAAACAATTCTTTTCTATAATTAAAATTTCAGTAATCTTTTGAATATCAAGAAGTATGAGAGATTTAATTATAAATAAATTAAAAGTTGTTGAAGTTTTATTTTAAGAAAAAGGTGCTTTTTCATGAAAAGTGTATTTTTTTTGCAATTTTGTAATTTAATTGTTTTTTTTAAATATTTACAATTATTAAAACATTTGCTGTTTTTCAGCAAAAAGTGCATTTTTTTAATTTTGCAAATAAAATGTAAATGTAGTAATTTTCTAATATTTGTTTGCCCTTAAATTGTATTTGTATGTAATATTAACCTTAAATTGCACTTTTTGGGATTTTCTTAATAACAAGCAAAAGACCTTGAGAATATGTTGTTTTTAGAAAACTTCAACATAAATTGAAAAAAAATTTTAGAATATTTTAAGTTCTAAAATGTGTAGTATTTTTTGAAATTTTGCCTTTTTGCTCTTAAATTGCATTTTAATGCACTTTTCTAAACAAAATATAAGAGAACAATTCCTTTTTATCAAAATTGTATAACAGAAGATTTATTTGAATTCTTTTGGAGTTCTTTTTTTAATGAAAAATGTTGCCTTTTTGCCCTAAAGTTGCATTTTTATAAAACAAAGTTTTTTTCTTTTAAATTTTGTCTTTTTGCCCTTAAATTGCATTATAATGCACATTTCTGATCAAATATAAGAGAACAATTCCTTTTTATCAAAATTGTATAACAGAAGACTATTTTGAATTCTTTTGAAGTACTTTTCTTAATGAAAAATGTTGCCTTTTTGCCCTCAAATTGCATTTTTATAAAATAAAGTTTTTTTCTTTTAAATTTTGTCTTTTTGCCTTTAAATTCCATTTTAATGCACTTTTCTGAACAAAATATAAGGTAAAATTCCTTTTTATCAAAATTGTATAACAGAAGACTAATGTGAATTCTTTTTAAGTTCTTTTCTTAATGAAAAATGTTGCCTTTTTGCCCTCAAATTGCATTTTTATAAAACAACGTTTTTTTTTTTCTTTTAAATTTGTATTTTTTTGCCTTAAATTGCATTTTAATGCACTTTTCTGAACAAAATATAAGAGAACAATTCCTTTTTGCCGAAATTGTATAACAGAATACTAATTCAAATTCTTTTGGAGTTCTTTTCTTAATGAAAAATCTTGCCTTTTTGCTCTCAAATTGCATTTTTAAAAAACAACATTTTTCATAATTTCGTTGCAAAATTTGATTTTGTTTATTTTTAAACATAGAGCAAAATAGTAAGAGGTTTCCCGGAAAAAATGCCATGAAATTCCGGGAAAGAAAAATTTTCAAATTATATAAAGCAAATTATAAATCAATTTATATTAAATATTCAATATAATTTTATTACTTTTTCAAATTATGTTTAAACATTTATTAGCTTTTAATTCTTTGAACATAATTTTTTAATTTTCTTTTTAAATGTCTATTAATTCACATTTTAAATTTATATAAAAAACAACTTTTTAATAAATGTCTAAATTTTTAATTATAAACAAATAAATAATGTCTTTTAACATATTTTTTTCTAATTTTAATAAACATTTTAACACTGTTTAAATCATTTTATTAATAATTTTAATTACTCTTTTTTTTATTAACATCACTTATTTCTAGATGATAAATCATCTATGCAGAAAACTACAAATGAAACACCCGCCACAGAAGATGAGGCGCCATGGCGACGTAATAATGTCACACGTGTGCGTTCTACCAATGAAAGTCCAATTAAAAATCGTATGTATTTGTTGTTGTTTTTTTATTGATTTATTTTGTTTTATAGCTTTTCTTTTTTCTTAAATTAATTAATTAATAATAATTATTTACTTTGTAATAGAAGTTCCTGATAATGAAGTTAGCAAAACAAATAATGCCACCACAGAGACAGATGTTATTTTAAGACGAACTCAAAGCTTTGAGAATGATGAAAAGTAAGTGCATTTTTTTATATTTATTATTATTAAATAAGTGGTTTAATGTTTGTCAAGCGTTTTATTTTCTTGTTGAAAGTTTTAAAAATTTGTGTTGAAGAAAAAGTAAGCACTTTTAAGGGGGTTTAGTGGTACTTTACTCAAACAATCAAATTATGATGTAGCATGCTGATTTTTGTAAAACGCAAATATGATCGGTAATGTGTGACCATACATTTGTACTTGTTTGGATTGCACAAGTGAAATTACCCGTATTACAACCTGACTGAAAAGAATTAGAAAGATTTTATTATGATATGTGACGTGGCTCCACGAGAATTTTCAGATCTAAATGATTCCCCATTTCACTGTCCCGATAGCCTGTTAACTCTGAATACAGAATTTTAATATTCTCATTGTAGTATCTGCCGAAATTCACCATTCTATTTCTTTTTACTTGAATCTTACTAAATTTAACGTGTAGCAGACATAATTGTCCAATTCACAATCGGCGTATCGTAATATGTCGTAATTTGTTTTATTATTGATTTGTTTTTGTTTCAAAAAAAAAAAATTATTTGAACAAATTTTATGACATACGATACTACAACGATACGACATCGATTGAGAATTGAACAAATGTGTGTTATGCCAAAATGTCAGCCAACCTTTAAATGGAAAAGAAATTACGAAGTTCTTTACATGATGATCTTATGCAACTAAGATTCCAAACAATAGCAACTCCTGAATGCCTGACAGTGGCAAAGAAAGTGTTTCAGTGTTTTTCTGTCCTTTCCACATGGTCTACATACGTCTGAATCCGCACGTCCAATTTTGCATAAATGTGCTCGTAATCCTGTGTGTCCGTCCACTTCAGACTTGCTCATTTTGAGGAGATTTTTCGTCTTGCCCTCATCAGGGTAACCCCATAGGATTTTCGTGGTTCTACCCACTCTTAATGATAGAATATTAAAAAGTTGAAGCTAGAGGTAAAACTTTATCTATACAATCTGGATTCAGGCCTCTATAAAGAGTGTGTTAAATTAAAATTTAAAAAATTATATTTCTTTTATTGTATCATACGTGTCCGCTTGCCTACGTTTAACATAAAAGTCATCACTTACCATCCTTTGCGTTTGAGGCTTCAATAAAGATCCAATACAATCCATTTCATTCTAATTGATTGTCATGGAAAAAAGTCTCCAAAAGTCAAAACATGCTATGAGGATGCATTAATCTATATTGTCTGGTAATTTCTTCACACTTCACAGTCGACTATACTTTGACTTAAATCATGGGCTCCACACAAATGAGCCTATTTACAGAGTTTAGATCAAATTCATGAGTGGTATAAAGACCATCAGTAGTTATTACTGCTGACGTATGAAGGACAAGAAAATGCTCAGTTAAAAAGGAAAGAGAAATAGAAACAACCCGTTTCCAAATAAGTTTTAACCTATTTTATCAACCTTTATTTAACGAGTCAATTCCCTTTTAAAAGAAACTTGAAAGAATATAAGATTCCCTATTAAACGCAGTCAAACAATCGTCTGATCTCCTTATCTTGGTAATTGCCCTAACTGAGCTGTGTGTATTCAGACCTATAGGTATCTTGATAACCTTCACATTAAGTGTTTGGTGTTTTAAAATAAACCTTTTTCAGTCATCTAAATCGTTCGAATCTAATCAAGCTACTACGTTCGCGACCACATTACTATGTACAATACAGTGTCTCGGCACCCAAACAGTCTAATGGTAAACAGACTTTAATGTCCCTAAGGTCGGGTTTTTCAGATAAAGATAATCTACATTCTTTGCTTAAACCTAGTTTAATATATGTTTTGTGTTGTTTCAGTAAACAGTAACTTTACTTATTATCTTAGTTTAACTGAGTATTATTGGGCAATTAAACTCAACTCAAGTGAAAAAACACAATTATCAAAAACAATAAAACAATGATTTCGGAACAACAAAAATTTAATATTTTATTAATGTTTTAAATGTTTATTTAACATTTTCCCAAAATTTTCCATTTTACAAAAGTATTGTTTGCAAAAAAAAAAAACTGTTTATTGTTTATGTTTTTGAGTGAAAAGTTGGCAATACTAACAAAGTTAACTGAGCTTAAATCTTTATATATTGGTATAAGTAACCTAGGCCAAGGACAACTTTCTTTAAATTAAGAAGTTTTTATATGTTATTAGTGCCATCCATTTCCTTGATCATTAAAGATTTTAAATAATTTACTGAAACAATAAAACAGTCACTTTTACACATCCCGTTTTTAATTTATTCTAAATAAATAATTAACTAATTTCTACTTTTAAACATATTATATCACCATTCCCCCATATAGACAAAAACTATTAATTAATACCTAAATATTCTCTCTAATAATACAATCAATTATTGTTTTACAAGGGATTTTTATCTAAAAAATATAGAGATAAGGTTTGCGCATATAGCAAACGCTATAAACAAATTGTTAAAGTTTTTGTCGTTTTAAATTGTTTTCGCATTAAAAGTTATATTTATGATTCACACATGAATCAAAATAATTTTATAAACAATCAAAAGATTAAAAAAAAATTGCAACAACAAAAGTAATGTTTATAAAAGCAGGTAATAACAAAAGTTAATATAGAACGATTTTGTAATGAACTACAGATGTCACTGGATCAAAGTTTGAATAAATAAAATTTTTTATTTAAATTCTCATTACATTGATAAATATTTGGGATTGGGAATACTTTAAATTATAAACTTTAGTAAAGGTTTATAGATAGATATAGTTTTGTATGAACAATTGTTTTAAAATCCAACCAGCTAAAAATAACTTCCAAAGAAGTGAAAAAGAATTACAATTTACTCCATGGCAGTACTGAAAAAAATCTGAAGAAGTGATGATTTTAACATAGAATTGTCATTAAAGGGATGTTTTTTTTTATTCCACATTCACTACATCTGAAGTCATTCTTAGGACAACTCCAAAATAAAATTTTAGTACAGAAAACATTATATTTTAAACAAAATTTAATTAATTTCGTAATAAACATCACTTCCACATAAGGTAAACAAATTCACTTAGTGCTTTTTTTTGAAGTAGTGTTAAATGTTATTATTTTGGAAGCACTTCGTTTTATGAGAGCCAAAATGTGTTCACAACAAACGAATGGTTCTAGAACTGAACAAGAACTGAACAAGAACTGAACTGGAACTGAATAAGAACTGAACTAGAACTGAACTAGAAGTGAACTGGAACTGAACTAGAACTGAACTAGAACTGAACTAGAACTGAACTAGAACTGAACTAGAACTGAACTAGAACTGAACTAGAACTGAACTAGAACTGAACTAGAACTGAACTAGAACTGAACTAGAACTGAACTAGAACTGAACTAGAACTGAACTAGAACTGAACTAGAACTGAACTAGAACTGAACTAGAACTGAATTAGAACTGAACTAGAACTGAAGTAGAATTGAATTCGAACTGAACTAGAACTGACCTAGAATTGAACTAGAACTGAACTAGAACTGAACTAGAACTGAACTAGATCTGTGTAATTAACCCTATCCCCATTAACAAGGTCCCCTTTAGATAATTTCGTTAAAGCTCATAATTGGCACAAAAAAATAAAAGTATTACGATCAAATTTGACACATAGGTACTAATTTGTACAATTCAAAGTTTCTACCAAACTTTACACTATATCCTTTGATGATTCATTTCGCTTCGTTGTAAGTCAATAAACATCACTTCCACAGAAAGTAAACAAATTCACTTAGTGCTACTTTTGAAGTAGTGATAAATGTTTATACCCTACACCACTTTAGTGGGGAGGGTACATTAGGTTTGTGCTGATGTTTGTAACATAGAAAAATATTCGTCCAATACCCACCTTAAAGTATACCAATCGGCTTAGAATCATTTTCTGAGTCGATTAAGCTATGTCCGTCCGTCTGGCCGGCTGGCTGTCCATATAAACCTTGTGCGCAAAGTACAGGCCGCAATTTTGAAGATAATTAGATTTGGCACACACGCTTCTTTTGGCCAAGGGACGAAGCCTATTGAAAATGGTTGAAATCGGTCCATTATTTCGACTAGCCCCTATACAACCGTACCCCCCAAATAGGGCCTTTGGCTTATAATTAATTTAAATGATCTATTATGTTAACAAAAGTCGACAAAACTTAGTTTTATAGAACTTTAAATGACACTACCGATTTTTGTAATGATCGGGCTTCATTTGATCCTATCCCCCATACAAACTCCCCTTCAGAAAATGACTGAAAGGTCAAAATTCACTTACAAACACTATTAACACTTTTAAGTTCTACATAAATATTATTGAAGATGACTTAACTCCCCCTACCAACATTTTTAAGGATAGGGCCATATTTTGCCCTACCCCCCTTTGAACACTCTTGTAAAAAAAATCTTTTTTTGCCAAAATAAAAGTAAAAATACTCCGAAATAAAGTAAAAAAACAAACCAAATGCTTTATTTTTTTAAATAATCCCCATTTTTAATATACATACTGACAGGTGTAGGGTATTATATAGTCGGCTACGCCCGACTATACATTCATACTTGTTTTATTTTGGAAGCACTTCGTTTTATAAGGGCCAAAATGTGTTCACAACAAACGAATGGTTCTATTAAATAGTTTTCTTTTTAAAGTGTAGCGTTCACAAATAATTTGCAATTTTTAACAATTAATTTATTAATAGATTGTTTAGTTAGTGAAATACCTGGTAAAGAGTGCTTACTTTTTCTAGCGGTTCTACATTTGATTGTTTTTAAATTTTGTTTATTTATTTCATTTATAATTATTAACATTTATTTATGATTTTTTATTATTTTTTGTATTTCTTTTCATTCATGTATTGTACGAAAATAAAAAAAAATTGTTTTGCCAAAAATAAAAAACGAAATAACTTTAAAAAAATCATTAAAAACTAATCCTCACACATCATTCATTAAATGTCGAAACTAAACAAAATAACGAAAATTGCAAAAAAAAAAACTTTAAACAAATTTTGTTAATTTAATTAAATGCCATTAATTTTTGTGTGTGCGTGTGTGTATTTTTATATGTGTTCTGCTAAATCACCAACGTGTATTTTGCTGCTCTCAAAAACCAATAATTTTTTTTTCATTTTTTACTTTTATTTATAAATTATTTAATGCTTTACTACAAATAATTGTTGCTTACGTTTAAATCAAAAAAATAACAAACAAAATTATTTTCCAAAAAACAATTAAAAAAAAATCATCTGCAACTAAAACAAAAAGATTCTATCAAAAATATAATGAATTGCGAGCACGTATTAAAGCTAATTCATGCCCCATAATACCGGCTACACTGCAACAGCATCAGCAACAACAACAGCAACAAAATCATCAACAGCAACAACAACAACAGCAAAATAATAATAATAATGTTAACAACAATAACAATAATAACAATACTACTATATTAAGTAATAGTACAATAACTGGTGGTAGTAGTAGTTGTTTGAAAAACTCTACAGGATCTGCTACAACAACATCAACCGCTACTACAACAATTTCCTCTACACCCACTACTACTAATAACAGTCTACTTACACCATTATTACCACCACAATCGCCATTATTAGCAACACCAACATCACCTGCCACAACAAATACATTGGACCCTACCACAACAAATTCACCCAATTCAACTTCTACTGCTACCACCACCACCACCAACTCCTCTTCTTCCTCCATCAATATCACAAATATCATAAATCCAAATTATACTGTACAAAGATCGGCTTCACTTAAAGATCATAAACAAATATTTATCAGGTTTGTTTTTTCTTTGATTGTTTCCAAATTTGTTTTTTGTTTCCTCTTCCTGTTTTCTTACACTCTCTCTCTCTGTCTCTTTTTCTTAATGTTACTCT
The DNA here is from genome assembly GCF_022045245.1 of Lucilia cuprina. Lineage (NCBI taxonomy): Eukaryota > Metazoa > Arthropoda > Insecta > Diptera > Calliphoridae > Lucilia > Lucilia cuprina. Next base: position 38,037,846 of record NC_060953.1, on the reverse strand, counting down.
ACTTAAATTGTAGTGTTTAAATTAGTTGTAGTTTTTATACATATGTGTGTGGGTGTGTTTGTATTGTTTTGTTAATATAGTTCTGTTTTATATTAAGGATTAATTGTTAATAGCAAAAACTTAACTAAACTGAAATAAAATTGAACTTGAACTTAACTAGAACTGAACAAGAACTGAAAAAGAACTGAACTAGAACTGAACTAGAACTGAACTAGAACTGAACTAGAACTGAACTAGAACTGAACTAGAACTGAACTAGAACTGAACTAGAACTGAACTAGAACTGAACTAGAACTGAACTAGAACTGAACTAGAACTGAATTAGAACTGAACTACAACTGAAGTAGAACTGAACTGGAACTTGTGATAGAGAAAAAAAGGATTTTAAAGTATTTGGTCTTTTGGTTTAAATTTTTTGTCTGCCTGTGTAATTAACCCTTTACCCATTTACAAGGTCCCCTTTAGACAATTTCGTTAAACTTCATAATTGGCTAAAAAAAATACAAGTATAACGATCAAATTTGACACATGCTAATTTGTACAATTCAAAATTTTTACTAAAATTTGGATCAAGGGGTAGGATTATTTTTAAAAATTATGGAGTTGGAGGATAAAATTTGACAAATATTACTTGTTGGAAATATTTTTTATTATTTTAAATTCTATAGAGAAGCCTGTTCCTTAATTGACTTAAGTCCCCTAGGAACCAGCCACTCTTCTTAAAATTTGAGGGTGGGTTTATGATATATTGATTTTATTTTTGATTTTCTCTATTATTGAATCTTAAAACATAATATTAAGCATATATAGTCTAAAGTAAATGAGGACCTATAAAATAAAAAATTGTGGTGCTTATATGATTTTCATAAAATACTTGTTCAATATTATTCTACAATACTGAACCCAGTAACATAAAAATATACATGTAGAGACCGGATTAAATGAGAATCTATAAGAGAGTATATTTTGGTTCCAATTTTCTGTTCTATTGAATTGAACCTAGAATTATGGAATAAAGAAACCAGAGGAATAGTTTTTATATTACATTTACAATTGTCTTCTTCTTTTTAATAAAACAATCATTGTTTTGATAGCAAACAGTGATTGATGTTTTTTGTTGTTTGTATGGCTACACTGCGAAGTTTAATCTTGTACTCAAAAACATCAGAGGCGATTTACATTAGATTAACTAATCCGATTATTAATTGGAATTTGATTGCCATTTTACATGTTGATGCAACACACAGGGTATGGTAGTTTTGTATAATTTGTTGTAGGAAATCTTACTCATCTTGTGGGGAATCTTATTCATCTTGTAGGGAATCTTACTCATCTTATGGCGGGCTTTTTCGATGAAGATAATCTACATTTAAACCTAGTTTAATCTATGTTTTGTGTTTTCAGTAATCACGCTAACATTACTTATGATCTTATGGGTCGATTATGGATGTCAACTAAACTTCAGTTGCATCTTCAAAGTTAGAGAATGATTTCAATCTAGAAAAGGATCAAAGTTGAAGAGTTTTAATGTTTTCATTGTTTATGTTTTTGTCGGAAAAGTTGGCAATACTAACAAAATTTACTGATCTTAAATCCATAACTGAAAAACACAATCATTGGTTAAAGTCCGCCTAAATTTGTTTCGAGCAGATTAAGCCTAGTTTAACTGAGTAGTAGGAAACCCGCCCTTAAACTTATATAACTGTCTGTTTATACAAATTGGAGTCAACATGTGTGTTCGTTTGGTTCTTTGGAAGCAGCTTAATAAACGTAGTTTTGCTTTCAAAACAGTTAATAAAATTTTATTTATTTGACTTTTATAAAATAGTAAACGTAAAATTAGTAACTAGTAGTTATCTCTAGTGTATATTTGTAAAAGTAATTATTGTAATCTGTAGTATTTGTTATTAATTTTTGAATTATTAATATAAAAAATTTAAATTTTAATTTTATACAAATGTAAATATTGGAAAAAACTGCTTTCAAATCATCCTTAACATTTTCATTTTCTTTAATAACAAAAAAATATATATCTAAATTAGTTTTAATTACATGTTAGTTGGTATTTTTTGTCTCCTAAGTTTAAACATATTTTATTTATAAAAAAAAAATTCAATAATTTTATTTTATTCTTCACCTTAGGAAATCACCACCCATAAGCCCCTCAGTGACATCTTCACCTGCTACAGCTGCCACTACAACGAATACATCAAGTCCTGCTGCTGTAACCACTCCCATCAGAAGGTATATTTTGCTAGTTAATTTCTTGTTATAAATAATTTTTATTTAAATTCCTTTTTGGTTTTGTCTTTTTAATTTAAAATTTTTCACTTTCCCCCCACAAACACACAATAAAAACAAAAATTATTTGATTATTGTTTAGCAGCACTCCCACAACTTCTACTACTACTTCTTCTACTCAATCAAAAACCACCACTCAAGTGGCTAAAAGTAGCACACAAATTAAGGATAATAACGCTACACCAAACAATAAACAAAATCAGAATTCAAATAAAAATAATAATCAAAGTACAACTATTAGTACTAATAACAATAATAACAATAATGGTTCAGCTACCGTTGAACCGGTTAAAAAACAATCTACTGGAAATATATTTAAAAATTTCTTCAAGTAAATATAAACATCCAACATGTTATTTCGAATTAATGTTGTAAAAAACTACATATTTGTTTGTTGTTTCGCGTTTTTAACAAAAAGAAAAATTAGCTTTTAAAATTTCCATTAAAAATCTATTCTAGTTTGGCTGTTTAATATTTTTATTTTTAACAAAATTAACCAAAAAGCTTTAATTTTTTTAAAATTTTAAATCGGCTCTATTCCCCTTATTGTTAATGTTTTAATTATTAACTATTTCGCTAATCCTTGTTAAAATTAACTAAGGATATTTGGCTTTAAATTACTAACTATTAGCCAAATTACTAAAATTATTTTAAGAAATTGTTTTAATATACTTGTTAATTCGCTGTTCAAAATTTTCTCTTTTATTAGAAAATTTAAAATTTTTAAAGGAATTTTTTAAAAAATATTTTTTTTATAAAAATCTTAATTTTTTTTAACATTTTCAAAAATTTCTCATATTATAGGAAATTTTTTAATTTTTTTTATTTTATAAAAAATTTTTCAAAAGAAAGTTTTCAAAAAAAGGTTTTTAAAGAAAGTTTTCAAAAATATCTTTTTTAACCCTTTCACGCACATAACTAAACCGCTAGACTTTTTATGGATATGACTTTACCACCCACGTATAATGATCATTTTTTGATGCAAATAGGAAAAAGTATTTTCGAAAGATATCGCAGGAAATTATCCATTTTAGCATGTAGTGACATCAAATTTTAAAAAATAACACAATTTTTTTTGGAAATAACCTTTTACTGTAGCAGGGAACTCAAAATAACGCTCTAAATCCGTGGTGGCCAGAAAGAGAATGTTTAAAACGCATATGTTGTAGTGCAAAATATAAAAGAGAACATAAATGAAAATATGTGTGCTTTGCACTGAAAAAAATTTTATGTTTGTACATATTTGTGTTATTCATATTATTAGTATTATAAATGCTCTAAATCGAGAAAAATCTTAGGACCCCAGTGTCGCATATACGTGAAAGAGTTAAACAAAGTTTTTCAAAACTCTCTTTAGAGAAATATTTCTAAAATGTCTCTTTTTATAGGAACATTTTGTAAAAATATCTCATTTAATATAGAAACAAAAATGTATTATTTTATATGAAAATTTTTAAAAATTCCTCATTTTAAATTTTCTCAATTTATATAAACATTTTCAAAAAAAACTCTCTTTTTGAATTTTTTTTCCAAATTCTCTCTTATAGAAAGTTTAGTTCTTTAGTTTTATTGAATTTTTTTTCAAAATTTTCTCTTTCTGTAGAAAATGTGTCATTTTATAAAATATTGTTTAAAAAACTTCCCTTTTTATAGAAAGATCCCAGGAAAAATTGTATTAGTTCTACAACTAGTTCTAGAACACTAGCCTTAACTCGTTTAATCTGGGTGTAGAGACCAATGATTTTTGTTCGAAATTGTCACCTTCGGAACTGGTTCTGAGGAAGCGTTATGGTCGTTCTTTGGAACTCTTCTGGAACTGGTTATTTAATCAATGATTTTTGTTTGAATTTGTCAACAGCGGAACTAGTTCAAGGGAAGCTTTAGAGAACGTATAAAAATATCAATTTTTTTAGCGTTTTTCTTTGAAATTATTAACATTAGGATCAATTTTGAGAAACTATTGAGGAATTTTTACTATTGTACCAATGTTATTTACAAAACTTACATACATATCTTACGCAAAATTTAATATAATTCTTCCACACCTATAGTCTTTTAAATTATATTTTTTTAAAGAAAATACGTTACAAGCAGCTAAGTTTTTTAGGGATCCTTTCCATATCTTGTAGTTTAGTTGAATGCAAAAATATACATTGCATTAAAAATAACTTCTTGGAATAATTTGAAAAAAAATTCAAAAAATTAAATATTTATAATTTTTTGAAATTTTTTTCAATTTATTCCAAGAAGTTATTTCGGAACTAGTGTAGTATAACTAGTTTCAAAGAACTATTCCTTTGAAAACTAATTAAAAGTATTTAAGAACCACAACAATATTTTAAGGAACGAGTTCCAGAAGTAATGGCGCCACTACTTATTCCAAGGCTGTTGTTTAAGAATCTGAAGTGGTTCTGTTTTCACTCGTTCTAGAACTAGTAGTTTTTAGAACAAGTTCTAAAATTTTTCCTGGGTATAAACATTTTTAAAATATTCTTTCTTAAAAAAAAAATGTTCAAATTCTCTCTTTTAGAAAGTTTTTCTGAATTCTTTATTTTTATTGGAAAGTTTTAAAAATTTTTAATAAAAAATGTTTAAAAATTCTCTTTCTGTAGATAATGTATCATTTTATAAAATCTTAAAAAAAAAAAAAAACTTTTTATAAAAAGTTAACTAAATTTCTCTAAAATTTTTAATTTTATACAAAATTATTCGAAAATATCTCTAGAAGATTTTTCAAAAGTCATTCATATTATAGAAAAATTTCTCAATTTATAAAAACAGTTTCTTTTTCTCTCTTCTTAAAGAAACTTTTTAAAAATTCATTATAAAAACTTACTTTTTATAGAAATTTTTGAATTTTTTTTCTGAATTTTTTACCAAAATTTCTCTTTTTATAGAAAACTTTTCAAAAGTTTTTCACTTTGTAGAAAATTTTTTTATTTCCTAGAAAAATTTTCTCTTTTTAAACTCTTTATAAAAACTTATTTTTTATAAAAAATTACAAAATTTTATAATTTTTTTCTGAAATTTTTACAAAAATTTCTCTTTGTAAAGAGAAAATTTTATAAAAAAATTTCAAAATTTTATAAAAAAAATTCAAAATTTACTTCTCTCATTTTATAAAAAGTTTTTCAAAACTGTAAAAAATAAAGTTTTGAAACCGTTTTTATAAGAATTTTATTCAAAATTTCACTTTTTATAGGAACATTTTTCAAAATTTCAATTTTTTAAATATCTTTTTTATTTTTTTAAATGTCTCTTTTTATAAAGATTTTTTCAAAAATTTCGAATTTTATAGAAACATTTTCAAAATTCTTTTTTTTTAAGAAAAACATTTTCAAAATTCTTTTTTGTTATAGAAAGTTTTTCAAAGTTATATCTTTTTTTTTGAAAATTTTTTCAAAATTATCTTTTTTTATATATTCTTTTTTAATTTTCTTTTTTATAGAAAATTTTTAAAATTTGCTTTTTTTATAAAAACGATTTCATTTTATAGAAAATATTTAGAAAAGTTTTATATTTTTTTACCAAAATTTTTCTTTATTTGAAATTTAAAAAAAAAAATTGATTTTTTTTACTTTTTCTATATTTTTTTTTTAATTTCATTATTAAAAAAATTTTTAATATAGAAATTTTTTGTCAAAAATTTTTCTATTTATGAAAATTGTTTGTCAAAAATTTCTCTTTTTATTGAAAATTGTCCAAAAATGTCTCTTTTTAAAGATAATTTTTTAAAAATTTCTTTATTATAGATTTTTTTGGAATTTCTCTTTTTCTAAAAAAATTTTGAATAAGGATTAAATTTTTTTTCATAGAAAACTTAAAACAATTTATATTTTTATAGATTTTTTTTCAAAATTTCTTTATAAAAAATTCTCATTTTATCGAAATAACAAAAAATTGCTAATTCTTACAAAAAATTAAATACCGTTATATAATTGTTTAATACCCACTGACTTGATTTGTTCTAATAGCACGTTAAACTTTTTGTTTTAATTCTAATTATCAATAACATAAAATAACAACAACAACTAATTCATGTTTATGTCTTTTCAAAACTTTAGGTCCTTCGTACCACCGGTACGTGACGAAGAAAGTGAAACACAACGTAAGGCACACGCTAAACGTGTACGTGAAACGAGACGTTCAACACAGGGTGTAACCCTCGATGAAATCAAGAGTGCCGAAGAATTGGTGAAAAAGAAAAATTCCACCATGAACAATAACAACAATAACAATAGCAGCAGTGTAAGTATTTTATTTAATCTAAATTTAGGATTAAAAAAAGGATTTTTTTCATATTCATTGCCATTACATTTACACACACATTTAGAAAGTTTTACTTTCTTTAAATTGAAAAAAGAAAAGAAAAAAATATTTAAAACAAATTCGCCAAAAAATATGTCCTTTGTCCTGTTAACAAGTACAATTGTTTTGTTTTTATAACATTAAATCATTTGATTAAATTCAATAATTCTGAAATTCATTTCGTTTAAAACATATTCTCACTATCAAACACCACCCACTTATCATTATCAATCAATCAATCACGCTTATGGAAGCGGTATTATTTTTTTTGTTGTTTAAAAATTGTTGGGTTTTGTTTTGTTTTTTTTTTAAGTTTTATTCCCCTTTTTATACATATAAATACAAATATTTTTACACTTTTTACAATTAATTATAGAAAAAACCAATCACACTTAGTTGAACAAATATCATTTAGTTACAAGATTATTTGGATTTTGGTTAACCTTTAATGGAATTGGTTGGTTTATCATAACATCCATTTACCTCCAAAAACACCCATCTACCACCAGCCATACAATCAATTACCCAAACACCCACTAATTAGTATTAATTAACTTCTTCCCTATATTAAGGGTTGTGGTGTTTTGTTTTGGAATTGTTAATTTAATTTTAAAGTTATTTTCTTCCTATTGTGATGGTTTGTTGTTTTTTTTTTTTTTTTTTTTTTTAATAGAAATAATAATACCCATTTTATCCTGTATATTTATACTTATTTACCCGAAATTTTTACAACAACATTATTCATATATTTCTGAAATCAAACAATCAATTCAAATAAAATTCATTGCTGCCTGTATTATAAGCGCAACAAAAAAGCAACAGAATTGGCCTTTGCTCTTCTATATAACGAAATCGTTTTCTACGATTTTCTTAATTTTTTGTATCCTTCATATTTTTTCTGCTGTTTATATAAAGCTCCACAAAACAAAAGCTATTTTTTAAGTTTTTAGTTTATATTTGAAATAATAAAAAAATTAAATCCAAAAATAATTTTTAAATAGTTTAGGTTTATTTTCTCACCTCTTTCTGTGTCTTTTTAGCATCATTTGTTATCTCTAGAGTTTTAAATAGTGTGAAATTGTATTTTAATTTTATAGTTAATATAAATGATATAGTTTTATTAAGTATTTATTTGAAAAAAATTTTTTCTTTGTAAAAGTGCATGATTAGGTTTATTTATATTCGTAAAAAATATTTTTTTTTATATTTAATTCAATATTTTTTTCAGTGTGTTAGTTTTGTTCTCTTTTTATGCATGATTGTTTTACCAAAAAAAAAGTTGTCTTTTTAATAATTACACTCACAGTCCAATTGTATTGAAACAAAGAGAAAATTTTAATATTTTAATGTTTTTGAAGATAAATGTCTAGAAAAAAATTTTTTAACCGAGAACACTAGTTCCCCTTTAGATGTCCAACTAGCTACAACCAGTGTGCTTTACTACCCTAAAAGCAAAAAACCCCACTTACACATGGGAGATGCAACTCGTAAATTTTTCCGAATGAATTCATATAGAAGGGACCAATCCCCCCCCCCCATTGAAAGTCCGCCAATTTTTCTCTAAATGTTCACATGAATGTCAAAGTTCTTCATGTAAAATTTGAAGATTCTAGCTTCTACATTATTTTAGATATGTGCAAATTTTTATGTATAATTCATATGGGGGTTCCAAGCCACCCCCTGATGAAAGTCGGCTTTTTTCCCCCAAAATGTTCAGATGAATATGAAAGTCCTTTTTGCAAAATTTTAAGAATCTAGTTCTATTAGTTTCTTAGATAAAATATTTTGTTGTATTTAATTCATATGGGAGGTGCCGCTCCTCTCATTGGTAGTCCGCCAATTTATTACCCAAATAATATTTACTTGGATGGATGCTTCGTGCAAAATTTGAACTTTTTAACTCTAATAGTTTTCAAGATAAACGAATTTGTGTATTTTATTAATATGGGAGGTGCCACGCCCCCTTCTGCTAGTCCGCCCACTTTTTATCATACCTAATCATATTGAGACTTATGTGGCTACGAACAAATTTGAAACACACATTAAATTTTATATATAGATTATTTAAGAAATCGGGATCGTGATCTTTCATAATTAATTAAACAGATTCTGTTAGGTTACGTGTGTTGCTCGCTAGTTAGCGAGTTCACTCAGAGGTCTTGTGGCCCATAGTGATAACCTCTTGTAAGCAGAGATACAAGCCGATGCAAAATGATCAACAACAAAACCACTATCGATCACCGACGGCGTTTTATTATAGAAAATATCGCTTGTGGCTAAATTCTCGCCTCAAATTGGTTAAATTGTTTTGTGAAATGTGAGATTCAAAGCTCTATCAGACGGCTACGTTTAAGCCGACTTATGCTTTTAAGCCTAAAGAAATCGGCGGCGGAACTGCTTGCAAAATATTGCCGCCGATTTGAGCCGTCTCGGCTTGTTTCTCTGTCAGCCGTAGCTAGCATGGCTGGACAGTCACATAGAAAGTGTTGTATGGATTCCACTTCCACTTCTGATCCGATGTCCAATCATACTGTGCCCAGTAATTGTAACAGATAGAAGCCTAATCGAGCTCTTACTAATAAGCAAGAGAGTCCTAGATCTAATCGTTGTCAGAGTGGGCTAAAGCAGTAGCGATATGCTACAAGTGGTGATATTTGACCACATGAGTTCTTTCACCATCAAAGTCATCTATCAATGTTAATAGGAATTACCAGGAGGAGTGTGAATATACCTTTGCGCAAGGTTTAAGTCTAGAAACGACCCTTTTGTTGAGCATTCATCAGATATTTAATTTTCTCGGATGCTCTTATGTCCTAGAACACTCTATCAACAATACACTCTATGAATACAATTGATAAGACATTTTGACTTAATAACATTGGAGTTATGAGTCTTAATTGATGCAAGACTGTCCACTTATATACATATGTATGGTCGAATTTTCGAGATGGCATATATCTCTGCCTGAAGGACAGTGCAGATATCTAGTAGTCGAAGAGAAAGTAGAAGGTTTCGGAGAAGTTTTCTGAGCTCGTGCACCTTTTTTGAGCCATCAGGATGGATTGAGATTACGTCGTCCCTTAGGACAGTATTCGCTGCCTTGTTAATATTCAGGTGACCTCATAATGTTAAGACTTATATAAAAAAAATTAAAAATGTTTTAAGCTTTTTCCCAGAAAATTCGAAAGTTGGCCATAGTCGAACTGTTACAACTAAAACCATAGTTTCTAGTTCTCATTATCATTTGCTCTCTAGTATTAACTACTCTTTACGAGGTACAACTTAAGAGTTTTTCCAAGGTTTTGATCATTCTTAACTTCAGTATGACACCTTAATCTATTACAACGTTCACATCTAGCATTTATTACTTCTCCAAGTGGAGTAGTAATAACTCCAGATTTCATAATGATGATCACATACTTACGAAACTCGTGCTATAGTAATCGGAATAAGTTGAGTAAGTGAAATAAGGTTACGCTTTATGTCGAAGCTCTTGATATACGAGGCAAGACTTACTCACAAGTTGACTGATTAACTTACTGACTAGATCTTTATCATAATATTATATTAAATAGAAATATAACGTAATAAACAAATTTCTCAGAAGGTCTTTGAAACAAAGAACGTCGGGAACCCCTGCGTTTCTGTAAAAACTTATGTTCAGTTTTGTTGAAAACGATATTTTAAATCTGCGTCGAACCTGATCCGAAACAGATCGGAAATTACTTTAAGCAATTGAAATGGATTGTGATCATTAATTTTCATCACAGATCAGAGATTCTTCAACATTTTTCTTTTTTTGGAGTGAATTTAGATTCCTGATGTAGATAACACGGTGTAAATGGTTTTCATATAAAAAGGATTTTCATATAAAATTGAAGTTGTTTACGATCCCTTACTAGTTTTTTGATATTTTTGGAATTACTGTCGATATTAGAGTTCCCCAAAAGCTAGTCGAATGACAATCCTTTCGCGGCAAAATATTTTTCTAGACGTTTATCTTTACAAGAAATTAGAGTTTTTTTCTCACTTTCCAATCAAGGTTTATTTTCTCCAAACATTTATTAAGACTTGAAACCCATTTCAGTATTTGAGATCTTGATAGCTAAATGTCGATCCATCGTTCAAACTTAACGAAGGATTTACTTTTCACAAATATTTTTTACCCTTTTTGTTGTTTTTATTTTTTTTTAATTGTCACAAAAACACACAATGTTTTACTTTGTTAAATCAATTAATTAACAGAATGAAATGCAAGCAAATGTTACAAATGAAACGACAACAACAACAACAACATCAATTACCACTCCAATAACAGCAAAAATAGAACAAGATTTAAGCAAAGAACAAGAACAAAAACAGTATCAGCTGCAAAAAACAGAAGGAACAGATGAAATTGATATGGAAAAGGATAAAGAAACGAAAACAAGTAAAACGAAAGAAATAAATAGCGAACAAACTGAAGATGAAGAAGAAGAAGATATAACGGCATCATTTACCATAATAGCACCCAGTTCGGCAACAAAAGCAAGACCATCATCGTTAATTGTTACTGCCACCAGCTCAACTTCCAAAGAGTTGACACATAATGATGAGGAAGTTAGTGCCACATTTGTAATGCCACAACGTAAAGAATCTCGAACACCTACACCAACTACTGAAAATGTAGAAACTACTTTGGTGGTTAAACCGTTATTAAAGGACAACTCACCCACTAGAGATGTGGTGGATAAGAAAATGAATAAATTTCTGCAAGAAGAAGAGGAAGAAGATGGAAATGAGAAATATTCAAAATCATCAACGCACAATAAGGAGAATGAAAATCATGAAAATAAAAAGACTGAACCACCGCCTCTGCCAGATGTGGAATTAATGGAGTCCAACGCCAATAAAATAACACCTACACAACGTGCCCAATCAAGCGAACGCATACGAACGGCTTTCTTTAATCCTTTGCCTTTGGTCACACAAAATACCACCCCAACCACAAACACAAATGTCAATTCCAATTCAGCAACCAACTCTTCGAATACCACACCAACCCTCGATAGTCCAGTACGCTTGCGGGACAAGCGTTCGCTTTTCGATCTTGACAATGCCAGTTCTCAAACTTTGGCCGATAAACTACGTACAGAAGCGAATAAATATTGTTATGATGAAAAACGTTGTGGTATGTTTGCAGCCGAAACCTCTGCTTTACATGACAGCAGTCTAGAACGTGATACTTCCTGCTCACCCTTATTAGGAGGATTGGGGGGTGCTGGCAGTTCTATTGGATCGGCTAATACAACATCTTATAATTACAATACACGTCGTAGTTTGGATTCATCTTCTTTGCCAAATTCTCCTTTACACACACGCGATAGAGAGGCGGCTGGTAGTGATACTTCTTCCACAACTTCAACAATAACAAGTGTTGGTGCTGCTGGTACTGGTACTGGTGGGTCCGTTGGAAGTGGCGGTGTTGGTGGTAGTTTTAATAATATTTTAGCAGCAGATCGCAGACCATCATGGCGTTTGAAATTTGATTCTGGTTCTAAGGTATGATTCAATACAATACAATACACAACAACAAATTACACTTTTAAATCTAGATAGAGAATAAACAATTAGTTTAAATATATAACTAAGCATTTTAAGTTTAATATATGTATATTATTTATATGCTAGACTTTTGATTCGTTATATATATGCAACTTTTTGTTGTTCACAGTTTTAAATTTATTTTCCAAAAAAAAACACACTTTTACACAACAAACACATTTAGACAAAATTTATGTTCGTTTCTGTTAAAACTTTTACCAATTAAATTTAAAACAAGTAAGAGTTCCATATTCGGCAGTGCCGAATCTTATATACCCTTCACCATGATGTGTTAAAAAACAGTCATTACGAATATTATTACAAAAAAATCAAAAAAAAAAGTACCAAAAAGTCCCCTTTCATGTATTCTGGACTAATCCGGGCTCTACATACTTTAATATCATGTTTCTAAGTTCAATATTATAGAAAATTAAAAAAGTACCTTTTGTAGAAAGAAAAAGTACCAAAAAGTCTCTTTTTGCAAGTTTTTACCTAGTCAAGGCGCAACATGCTAAATTTCATGCTTCTAGGTTCAATATTATAGAAAATTCAAAAGAACGAAAAAGTACCAAAAAGACCCCTTTTATGTATTCTGGATTAATCCGGGCTCTACATACTTAATATCATGTTTCTAGGTTCAATATTGTAGAAAATTCAAAAAGTACCTTTTGTAGAACGAAAAAGTACCAAAAAGTCCCTTTTTATAGGTTCTTACCTAGTCAAGGTCCTACATTCTAAATTTCATGTTTCTAGGTTCAATATTACAGAAAATTCAAAAAAGTACCTTTTGTAGAACGAAAAAGTACCAAAAAGTCCCTTTTTATAGGTTCTTTCCTAGCCAAGGTCCTACATTCTAAATTTCATGTTTCTAGGTTTAATACTAAAGAAAATTCCAAAAAGTACCTTATGTAGAACGAAAAAGTACGAAAAAGTCCCCTGTTATGTGTTCTCGTCTAATCCGGGCTCTACGTACTTAATTTCATGTTTCTAGCCAATAACAACGTAACGTAACGTCATATTAATTCTTTGATTTGTGTTTATAAACAAGAAACCACAATAACAAAAAATTTCTATTCGATCGTATTTCCAATAGAATTATTGAAAATTCGGATCTCGCAGATATCTGGGGTCTTCTGAAAACTGATTTCAACATACACACAGAAAGACAGACAGACGGACATGGCTAAATCGACTCCGCTATCTATAAGGATCCAGGGTCGGAAAATTATATTATAGAAATTACAAACGGAATGACAAACTTATATATACCCTTCTCACGAAGGTGAAGGGTATAAAAAAGGAAGAAATTTTTCTTTTTTTATAAATGTGCGTCCTTACGCATGCCTATATGTTTCTTTTTTTTTGTTCTACTTAATATATACAATTGATCAACTAAATGTGCATTATTATAATTATTATGTTTTCTATAAAAAAAATTTATAAATATCTATAAATAATTATGTTTTCTTTAGGCCTTCTTTCCTAGCTTTTCAATTATTATCATCAAAAGAAAATTCTTCATTATATATCGTTTTTTTCGTAATTAACTTTATCGTACTAATTTTATAATTTTTCCAAAATTTTCTTATTTATTAACATAAAACTAATTCGTATTTTATTTTTAGTTCTTTGTTGCTTTTGCTTTAATTATTGTTTATCTTTACTAATCTATTTAAAACTATTCTAAATAAACATTTTATTTCATTCAATTTCGTATCATTTACTTTTTTTATGTATTTTCATCTAAATGTTGTGCATTGATCATTTCGTTTCTATTTTTCTTTATTTTTTTCTTTATAAAATTTTTAAAATTAGTTTGTAGTTTTTTTATAATTATTGACTTCATTTTTGTTTTTTGGTAGTTTGTTAAAGTAATTATTTTTTTAATTATATATACAATTTTTTTGAAAAGCAGTAGTTTGTAGAGCTTTGTTAGATTTTCAAAATTTAAATTGGCAACAGAGATGATAACTTAACATAGTTGCCAGATGAAATTTCTGTATATACAGGTTGTCCTTTATCACTTACTTTAATTTTGTTTTAATAACTGGAGAATAGTTCCAACTAGCTTCGACTAAGTCTAATATTTAAAAAAATAAATCGTATTTGAACATCAGTTCGTATAAATCGTAACTTGGTTAAATTAATTTCTATAGAAATCGGGACAAGATCAAGTTGATCACATTATAGTGATCATGATCTTTGACATTTTGCTTTTAGAGGATTCTCTCACCCTTATGTATCCATAGAATCCCTTATAAATAAAAGTGAAGTAAATTCTCATTCACACGATAATTACACCTTCACTCCGGATGAATCCGAGACATATTTGACTTAAGATTGTCAACACAATGAAAGCTGTATCAACCGAAAGTTTTTTCCACAGTCGAACAACTAAAAAAGTAAATCTCCTAGATTTGATAGAGAATCAAATAACTTGAATACAATTTAGATCTCTTAAGGCGAGTTTTTCTGATAAAGATAATCTTCATTCTTTGGTTAAACCCGGTTTAATGTATGTTTCGTCTTTTTCAGTTATGAGTAAAGTTACTTATTATCTTAGTTTAACTGAGTGTAATTGGCCAATTAAACTCAAGTTATAAGTGAGAAAACACAATTAACAAAAACAATATAACAATGATTTCGGAAGAAAAAAAACATAATATTTTAAGTAAATTGCAATTTTCTGTTTTGTTTTGTTTCATTAATTATTATTTTAAATGTTTATTTAATATTTTTCCAAAATTTTCCATTTTACAAAAGTATTGTTTGCACAAAACAGCTGTTCATTGTTTATGTTTTTGAGTGAGAACTTGGCAATACTAACAAAGTTAACTGAGCTTAAATCTAAATCTGAAAAACACAATTATCGGTTAAAGTCTGCCTAAATTTGTTACGAGTTTAATCTAACAGCAAGTTAAGCCGAGTTTAACTGATGAGTAAGAAACCCGCCTTCAGAAGTACACTTAGAACGAGTTTCTTACTTATCAGTTAAACTAGGCTTAAGTTGCTGTTGGAAGAAAACGAAGTAAAGTGAATTCTCGTTCACACGATAATTAGATCTTCACTCCGGATGAATCTGAAACATATTTGACTAAAGATTGTCAACACAACGAAAGCTGTATCAACCGAAGATTTTTTCCACAGTCGAACAACTAAAAAAGTAAATCTCCTAGTTTTGATAGAGAATCAAATAACATGAATACTATTAAGATCTCTCAGAAATACACTTAGGGCGGGTTTCTTACTAATCAGTTAAACTTAGCTTTACTTGCTGTTAAATAAAACTCGAAACAAATTTAGGCGGCCTTTAACCAATGATTGTGTTATAGATTAAGATCAGCTACCTTTGTTAGAAACATAAACAATGAACAGCTGTTTTTGGTCAACTTTTCAGTCAAAAAAAAAAAAAAATATAAACAATAAAACTAAAAAATTTTTAATAAACATTTAAAATAATAATAATATTGATAAAATAAATCAGAAAATTACAATTTTCACAAAATATTCATTATTTAATTGTTATTGTTGATTGTGTTTTCTTATTTATAAACTAGGTTTAATGTGAATGTGTGAACGGCTACACACTCAGTTAAACTAAGATAATAAGTAATGTTACTGATTACTAAAAAACACACAACATCAATTAAACTAGATTTAAACAAAGAATGTAGATTATATTTATCTGAAAACACCACCCTTAGTATCAAATCACTCGAAGGTCATAAAGACCTTCATAAAAAGTAAAGATTCCGAAATATAGAAACAAAACACTAGCAAAATCAAAAGAACATAAGTAGGAAGAAATGAGGAATAGAAACAGATCAATTATCAAAAGTTCTCAAGAGAGTCGGATGGCAGAATTTATAGTTCACACTAAGAGAAAAAAATTAACTTAAATTTAAAAAATTTCATATAAATTTCAAAACTCATGGGAAAATTTCTTCCTTGAAGAGAACTATAACACTTTATGTATCTCCCTATAAAAAATCCCTATCCAAGTACACTGCGAAGTTTAAATTTCCCGCCAGTTAGTATTGGAATCTTTATCCCAGCCATTTTTATTTGAGTGTTTGTATTGTAGGACAGTGGTAAATAGTATACTCAATCGTCTCTAGTTCTTCTCGTCTCTAGTTTTTCTGCAACTTTGCATATCTTGCTATAGTATAGTTAATGTCTGTAACGATGTTCAACGCCGTTTGACACCATTGAAGCCAAAAAGATTTATTAAGCATCCTCCGATAGATGTTATCTCTTAAAGCCTCCCATCGGAATTAAACTAATTGAAGTTACAATAGGTCTGACAAATGATGTGTATCATTTAATATCTTCTTATCCTAGAAGGAAGTAAATCGCCACTATATAGATGATAATCGTAAGGAGCCAATACATACAATGACTATTTTCCCGTATGTTATGTATCTACTCTAAAGTTTACCTGTAAACGGTAAAGTGACGACAGTCTCCGCTCTCGCTTACAAAATTTTAAAGTAAATTGACTACCTACAGTCCTTACTCCACTTAAAAAAGAATTCGTTATGACCGAAGAATTAGAGCCACCTAGATGGTTAGTGGAAATAACTGTTAAATTTGGATGTTCTTATGCTATATATACACCATCTTCCACGCTACTAGTTTGCTTCGAGCTTTTAGTATAGATCATTTATGATTCTATACCATATTGACTTAAATATCCGATATTGATACGAAGAATTCTATGTAACAGAAGAATTTAACTATAAAATGGTCAATACTATGTATATACTTATATGGAAACCCGTATACTACTATAGTGAAAACGATCTTCACTCTCGTGAGGGTCGAATTAGAGCCAACTTTATAACAATATCAGTATCCTTATGTTAATATTTAGAGAAAACTTATTATGGCTATGTATCATACGATTATTTAACCTTAAGAGATGTCTGAATGTTCGGTACCGAAAGTCATGAAATATTTTAAGCATTTATTACCGACTTATCGGGGAAGGCCAATTACATATTAATTTATAAAGGCGTAACGTACAAATTGTACTCATCATCCTTGACTTCATCCTTGTCTTAGATTGGAAAACAATAGATGAAAGGCAAAGATTCTTCAGCCAGCACAAAAGAACATTGATAAATTTTGTGTTTAATATTTTGTAGCTGCTTAATATCCTTGCATAACCTGCAGAAGACTGGTTTGGTTTTACCCCTTTTACTTATTAAAGTCCTAATGAAATATCCCCCTATCTAGTCCAGTAAATATCTTAGTTGATTTTTCATTTCTTGTTGTTCATAAGACCATTGATACTTTACAATCCACTTTTGTTGTTTCAGTACTGGTTGATAATGTCCCAAATGTTCAGAGATAATCCTATAATAGATACTAAATGTTAGCTTTCAACTCTTGTTACTTTTATTTAATTTAGGGTTTAAACGTTCTCTTCTTCAGCTAGCTCATTTCCCTGTACATTGTTGTGTCAAAATTATTATGAACTACTTTTTTATATTCCATGGCTGGACATGACATGAACCTTAATCGCAAGGAACTTTAGAAATTTTAAAATTTTGTCGCATCCTAAGACAAATTACACGTCTATTACTAAATATATTAAATCTTTAAGGGCGAGTTTTTCTGATAAAGATAATCTTCATTCTTTGGTTAAACCTGGTTTAATGTATGTTTCGTGTTTTTCAGTTATGAGTAAAGTTACTTATTATCTTAGTTTAACTGAGTGTAATTGGCCAATTAAACTCAAGTTATAAGTGAGAAAACACAATTAACAAAAAAATAAAACAACGATTTCGGAAGAACAAAAACATAATATTTTAAGTAAATTGCAATTTTCTTATTTGTTTTGTTTTATTAATTATTGTTTTAAATGTTTATTTTACATTTTTCCAAAATTTTCCATTTTACAAAAGTATTGCTAGCAAAAAACAGCTGTTCATTGTTTATGTTTTTGAGTGAAAACTTGACAATACTAACAAAGTTAACTGAGCTTAAATCTAAAACTGAAAAACACAATCATCGGTTAAAGTCCGCCTAAATTTGTTCCGAGTTTAATCTAACAGCAAGTTAAGCCTAGTTTAACTGATGAGTAAGAAACCCGCCCCGTTAAGTCGCTTAAGCCCTTACAGTGTTTGCCAATCAATATTTCACGTAAAATATTTTGGCTTTTCACTTTTTCCGTTTACATTTTTGACCTAAACAAAATTACCCTGTTGTGCAATGTTTCTAATGGAATTTAGTAAAAATTAACAGCTGTTCATAAATCAACTATTGTGAATGAATTGTTTACAGCAAGTTGACGATAGCCATTTTCCCTGCGTTAGGAATGAAAATTTGTCTAGTTTTTGAGACCTTATTTAAGCGTTGTGCGAGGTATCTTGAAACAACTTAAACTTCCTAAAAAATTTCTATTTCCTTTACATTATGGCAAAAATTTCATCGGGCGATATCGGGGTTTTAAAATCGAAATTTTTTGAGAAAAATTGTAACAACTTGAGGCAACAAATTGTATTGGCACTACCGACTATTTATTTAGAATAAAGTTATTCTGAAGCTTGGTTAAGATATCTCAAAGAAGCTTGCACATAAGCCAGATATTAAAACTTTATTTTTAAGAAAACAGTTTGGACTTGGTTAAGATATCTTAAATAAGCTTGCAGATATATGCCAAATATTAAACCTTTATTTTTAAGTCGACAGATTGGACTTTCAGATGATCTAACAGATTTGATCAATTGACATGGCTTCGCACTGAGATGGCCAGTTTTGGTCTGAGATTCTGATTCTGATTCAGAAAGTCATAACCCTTTAGCTCTCTGAGATAAAAATTGGTTGGTATTTGTTAACCTAAAAATCATTTATGTTTAAATGATTATCGCCGATAACTTTGAATGGTTGTAAAAATTTATATATCAAAAGGTTTAAACAATAACATTATAAAAGTATATATAGTTTTCCCAAATAATCCAATAATATTTAGTAATACCATGCTACTTTTTAGATAGAATAATACCAAACAAATATCAAAATACTAAAATCGGCTATGGTGCAGCAACAAATTAAACAAAAAATACTACTCAATTATAAACCAAAATAAAAAATAATATCCCTCTAACGAATGTAGTAGATTTTGCATATTGAAACAAACATTTTATTAACAAAAAAAGAGAGAAAAGTTAAAACTACTAC
Source organism: Lucilia cuprina (assembly GCF_022045245.1). Classification (NCBI taxonomy): domain Eukaryota; kingdom Metazoa; phylum Arthropoda; class Insecta; order Diptera; family Calliphoridae; genus Lucilia; species Lucilia cuprina. The sequence goes on along the minus strand of NC_060953.1, from coordinate 38,018,469 downwards.
TAAACAAAATAAAGCATAATTTACATAAATAAAAAAACTACACAACATACTCTTACTTACAGAAAAGATAAATTTAATTTCTTATTAAAAGTTATAAATCATATTTATTAAATTTCATTTTATAATTTTAAAGCATTAAATAAATTCTAATATATAATTATTTTACAATAAAAAAAACAACAGTTTAAACTGGAAGATGCTACCAGCGGAAATACATATCCACCGAATAATAGCACTATAATACCAAGTGCTCCAGCTGTTATAGCTGCTGCTAATTCCATGTCACAGCGAAGAGTTAACAGCTCTAATAGTAAGTTTTTAGTATATAATTTTAATAACCAACACATAATATTAACAATGTTAACCTATTTTCCAGTTTCTTCTTCCAATCAATCGTTGAATTCAATTGGTCGACCAGTCTCGGCACCACCGACTAGTAATTTAAGCAATAATAGTACTACTACAGCTAGTTCTAACACCTCCAACACTAGTTCCAGCAGCCACTCTAACAACGATGATAAACTCAATGACAATAGTTCCAGCAGTAGTAGTTTCAGTTCATATCCATCACGTCGCTCTACTACTACAGCCACATCGACTACATCGTTAACACCCGATTCGCAAACAACTGGTACAAGCACTTCGAATACGGTTAACACCTCAACAACAAATCTTCACAGCAGCAATAATGATGATAAAGGTAAGATAGTTTCTTTCAATCTCTTTTAATATGTCCTCTAAATACAATTCATATATATCTCTTGATTTTTACAGATAATGACAAGGAAAATGATAATCGCAGTGCTTTAGCTACACAGGCTGTTATTCAGCGAAGAAGGAAACCAAAACGTCGCTCAACTGGTGTTGTACATATCGATATGGATGTAAGTTTTTAATTAATTTCTTTATATTATATAAATAATCAGACTTTTAGATAAAATTACAACTAAGTCTACACTATAGACTCTCTATAGTCCATACTATAGACTCTCTATAGTCCAGACTATAGGCGTTCTATAGTTCAGACTATAGATTCTCTATAGTTCAGACTATTGACTCTCTATAGTTCAGACTATAGACTCTCTATAGTTCAGACTATAGACTCTCTATAGTCCATACCATAGACTCTCTATAGTCCAGACTATAGACTCTCTATAGTCCAGACTATAGACTCTCTATAGTCCAGACTATAGACTCTCTATAGTTCTGACTATAGACTCCCTATAGTCCAGACTATAGACTCTCTATAGCCCAGACTACAGACTCTCTATAGCCCAGACTACAGACTCTCTATAGCCCAGACTACAGACTCTCTATAGTCCAGATTATAGACTCTATATAGTCCAGACTCTAGACTCTCTATAGTCCAGACTATAGTCGCTCTATAGTTCAGACTAAAGAATCTCTATAGTCCAGACTATAGGCGCTCTTTAGTTCAGACTCTAGACTCTCTATAGCCCAGACTATAGACTCTCTATAGTTCAGACTATAGACTCTCTATAGTCCAGACTATAGT
>NC_060953.1:38014961-38016853 GCF_022045245.1 Lucilia cuprina | reverse complement strand
ATTCTATAGTCTGGAATATATAACATTCTATAGTCTGGACTATAGAACAGTCTATAGTCTGGACTATAGAACAGTCTATAGTCTGGACTATAGAACAGTCTATAGTTTAGACTACAGAACAGTCTATAGTCTGGACTATAGAACAGTCTATAGTCTGAACTATAGAACAGTCTATAGTCTGGACTATAGAACATTCTATAGTCTGGACTATAGAACATTATATAGGCTGGACTATAGAACAGTCTATAGTCTGGACTATAGAACAGTCTATTGTCTGGACAATAGAACAGTCTATTGTCTGGACAATAGAACTGTCTACAGTCTGGACTATAGTATAGCCTATAGTCTGGACTATAGAATAGTCTATAGTGTGAACTATAGAACAGTTTATGGTCTGGACTATAGAACAGTCTATAGTCTGGATTACAGGTCAGTCTATGGTCTGGACTATAGAACAGTCTATTTTCTGCACTATAGAACATCCTATAGTCTGAATATTTATACAGTTTGAAGTCTGTACTATGGAACAGGTATACTTTGGACTATAAACTTGTCTATAGTTCGGACTAAAGAACACATCATAATCTGTACTATACAGTAAAAAGTATTCAGTATATCGTAATCTTGACTATAGAACAATCCATGGTCATAACTTTATCACAGTCGTCTGTAGTCTTAAATGTAGAACAATCTAAAATATTGACTCTGTCCTTACATATGTACATTTTTCAATAAAAATATTTTTTCATTAATCCATAAATTATAGTAAAATGTTAATTTGTAATATAATAAATATCTTATAATCAATAATTATTAAAAACTGCGCCATTTATCAAATTGTATTATTTTTAACGATAATCGTAAATCTATTAATATTTTTACATTAAAATTTTTCAAATATTAAACACTTTAAACACAGCCGGTGAAAGAAATTTGCATTCATTTTTAGAAGAATTTACAAAATTGTTGTAAAACTGTAAATCAATAAAAATAATTAAAGAATCACTCACCTCTTTCTCTTTTTCTTCATTATCATTGGCAGAATCTTGTTTCTCTGGATCTAATTCCTGTAAGAGAAAAAAAATAAATAAATAAATAAAATTAAACAAAATTTTAAGAAGAATTGACGTAAGAAATAAAAAAGAAATAATTAATATAAACGTAAATAAAATCGACACAAAAATTATATGTAAAGATTGTATCGTAAAATTTTATTTCAACTATCAAAGTCAAGGTCAATATTTAAAAACAGCAAAACATATATAATGGGATTTATGAAGCAGGAGAAACGAAAAAAGTTTAAAATAAGAAAAAAAAAATAAACATTGATATTGACCATGTGTTTCACGTACAACACAAACGTGATTTCGAAAAACCAAAACATTTTTAATGTAATTTAAAGGAAATTTCTTTAATAATAATTATTTGTCGTATAACAGTTTATGAAACTTTGCTTTGATCTTTAAAAAGAGAAAAAACAACAAAAATGTGGAAATCAATTTACCATACAGAATTCAAAATATTTTATTTTTCGTTTAGCTGACTCTGTGGTTTCATTAAACACACAGTCAGAACTTTAGAACATTCTATAGTCTAGACTATGAAACAAACTGCCTATAGCCTGGTCTATAGAACAGTCTATAGCCTGACTTATACAAGAGTCTATAGTATGAATTATTAAACCGTCTATAGTCTTTACTATAGAAAAGTCTATAGTCTGGACTACAAAGAGTCTATAGTCTGGACTATAGGGAGTCTATAGTCTGGACTATAGGGAGTCTATAGTCTGGACTATAGGGAGTCTATAGTCTGGACTATAGAGAGTCTATAGTCTGGACTATAGAGAGTCTATAGTCTGGACTATAGGGAGTCTATAGTTTGGACTATAGAGA
>NC_060953.1:38011315-38014861 GCF_022045245.1 Lucilia cuprina | reverse complement strand
AGTCCAGACTATAGACTATTCTATAGTCCAGACTATAGACTATTCTATAGTCCAGACTATAGACTATTCTATAGTCCAGACTATAGACTATTCTATAGTCCAGACTAGTCCAGACTAGTCCAGACTATAGAGTGTTCTATAGTCCAGACTATAGACTGTTCTATGGTCCAGACTATAGACTGTTCTATAGTCCAGACTATAGACTGTTCTATAGTCCAGACTATAGACTGCTCTATAGTCCAGACTATAGACTGTTCTATAGTCCAGACTATAGACTGTTCTATAGTTCAGACTATAGACTGTTCTATAGTTCAGACTATAAACTGTTCTATAGCCCATACTATATATTTTGTCCCCCTTAATCTAATTTTCTTTCATTTCTTAAAAATAAAAAAATATTTTGTTCTAATTTTCAAAGCTATATATTTAATACTATAAATCAATTAATTTGTTACACGGAATGAAATTTGCAATCGTACATTGAACTTTTTTAGTCCAGACGATAGAAGTTCTATTGTTCTATAGTTCAGAGTATAGACTGGACAATATAATCGTTTATAATAGCCCATATAATAGAACAGTCTATAGTCTGCACTATAAAAGAGTCTATAATGTGGACAGTTTTATAATTTGTATTAGTTACGTGTTTAACAGCAAGTTAACTGAATATTTAGAAACCCGCCCTTTGAGTTTCTCAAGTGTTAAGAGAATCGGTATAGTTTGTTCACTTTTTTTTGCTTATTTTTTCCCCCAATATTGAATATTTTAATAAGATATTTTAATTTCTTTTTGAAAATTTTTGCATTGACCCGAATTTTCTTGTCCTAAATTTTGAATTTGTCGTAGTCGTCTAATGATGATTTAGTTCAAATATTCTAAATGAGATACAAAAATAATATATATTTTAAAAATGTTATTCGTGTGTTTTAAAATTTTAAGAAAATAATTATATTTTAATGAAGAAAATATAAATACGTAATTGCAGAGAAAAATTACTCATCTTGACTAGAATAAAAATTATGTTAAGCCTTTTTTTTTGTTCAATGTTAAATGATAAATGACATTGGATTTAATATAAATTTTCTTTTAAATTGTTTTCTTAATCTTATTAATTAAATATAATTTTAATTTATTTTTTTTTTTACATTTTGCATTAAAATGCAATTTACAATTCTAAACTAATATAATGCCAATGCTGGTCATTAATATTCTAATTTTATATTATTTTTTTGTTTTATAAATTTAGAAAAATAAAAAATATGTATTAATTGTCACAGACAAACTGTCTGACAATCACATAAAATCATTTATAAACAAATTTAGTTTAAATATATATTTAAATTTTTACAACAATTTATAAGATAATTATTGAAATTTTTGTCGAGTGGAGAGAATAATTTAAATTAGAAAATTAGTTTCTTTTCTTTTTTTTTTGCTTGTGTGGTAATTTTTTCTTAATTTTATTGGACAGTAATGACAGAAGACAATGGGGGACCACCATTTATATTATAGTTAGTTTTTCTTGAGTTTGTTTTATTTAAATACTGATTGACGTTGACATGTGTTTTTGTTTAAAATACAAAATATTGAATGAGTATTGTTGTTGTATGTGTTATTATTTTCAATTATATTTTAATAACATCTGTTGCAAATTTATTTTAATTTTTTCATTCTACGTAATTTACTGATTATTTTTAAAAAAGGACTTTTCTATTAATCTATTTATTGCGCATAGAGTCTGAGATCATTTTTATTTTAAACTAAAAATCCTAGAAAATTTAATTAATCGATAACACGCAATACCTTTCAATAGTCAAGACAACAGACAGTTCCATAAGCAAGACTAAATACCGTTCTATAGTTTAGAATATACTATTAGGAAATCCTTAATCTAATTTTCTTTCATTTCTTAAAAATAAGAAATATTTTGTTCTAATTTTCAAATCTATATATTTAATACTATAAATCAATTAATTTGTTACACGGAATGAAATTTGCAATCGTACATTGAACTTTTTTACATGTTCACTTTCAAATGGATTCATGCCAATATAATAAAATTTCCTATAGACCTTAAAATTGTGCGTTTCATTTCATAAACAAGCATTTTAACGCTAAAATATAAACATGAGCAGGAAGTATATACAACTTTAAAACTCGAGACGTTTAAAATGGTGTTTTATTTTGAAAACACAACAATTATGCATATGTACATTTGTTTGAAACATATGTACACAAATACACATACATTTCATACACACTATGTATATTAACGGTTTAACACGAATCTGTTCTATAGTCCAGACTATAGACTGTTCTATATTCCAGACTATAGAGTGTTCTATAGTTCAGACTATAGAGTGTTCTATAGTCCAGACTATAGAGTGTTCTATAGTCCAGACTATAGAGTGTTCTATAGTCCAGACTATAGAGTGTTCTATAGTCCAGACTATAGAGTGTTCTATAGTCCAGACTATAGACTATTCTATAGTCCAGACTATAGACTGTTCTATACATTGTTTTGTGTTACAATCGGAATGACAAAACTAATACACCCACACCCCCCCCCCCCTTTCTTTTAATTGTGGGTATAAAAATCAAAAAATGTTGCTCCACTTTTAAAAATTGTCAAGTCTTTGTAGGCAATATTTACGAACAAAAAACCTATTCAGTAGATTTGTAGATCATTGTCTCTTTCACTTTCTGCTGCCGTTTGCTGTAAAATCCCTTTGAAAGAAAACATATGCTAAAAATAGTAAAATGTTGTCGTCTTCTCCACTACATATTTCTAAATAAAAATTCATTGACTTTATGATACAGACTGACAAGACACACGATAAATGTTGTTGTATACAAATTTTGATGTCGGTGGCGTTGACCTAATCAACTTTTGCCCTGCATTTGTTTTCATTTTTTTGGCAAAATTAAAATGACCATTGTTTTTAGAACATTAAATGTTTATTTTTTTTAATATTATTATATAATATTTAATATTATAATAGCATGTTTGTAAAAATGTTTGCTAAATTGTTAACATTGTGTTTTAGGTTTTCTTGTACTTTGTCCGTCCATCTGTTAAATGGCTCATTAAATTTATTCTGTAAACAATGTTCAAAATGTCATAAAAATATTTCCTTGTCATTAATCATAATTTTTAACAATAAATTATATCAAATTATAATATAAGTTTTGAAAGATTTTAAGAATTTTAACAAGAATTTTATATTAATAGATCTCTTTTGTTGTTGTTAGACATTTAACACATTGTCTTGGCAAATACAAGTTTCTATTATGTTTGAATTTGTTTAATCTTTCCGAAAAATTTTAAACGATTTCCATTAAAATCATTTAATTTTATACATATATGTTATTTGGGGTTTCTGCACTGAGAAGTATTTGGTCTGGGAAATACTAGACTATAGTTTAGACAATAGACTAGGCTATGAACTAGACTAGACTATAGACTAGACTATAGACTAGACTATAGACTAGACTATAGACTAGACTATAGACTAGACTATAGACTAGACTATAGACTAGACTATA
>NC_060953.1:38006086-38011215 GCF_022045245.1 Lucilia cuprina | reverse complement strand
CTAGTCTATAGTCTAGTCTATAGTCTAGTCTATAGTCTAGTCTATAGTCTAGTCTATAGTCTAGTCTATAGTCTAGTCTATAGTCTAGTATATAGTCTAGTATATAGTGTTGTGTATAGTCTAGTCTATATTCTAGTATATAGTGTAGTATATAGTCTACTTTATATTCTAATCTATAGTCTACTCTATAGTCTAGTCTATAATCTAGTCTAAAGTCTAGTCTATAATCTAGTCTATAATCTAGTCTATAGTCTAGTCTATAGTCTAGTCTATAGTCTAGCCTATAGTCTAGCCTATAGTCTAGTCTATAGTCTAGTATATAGTGTAGTGTATAGTTTAGTCTATAGTCTAGTATATAGTTTAGTGTATAGTATAGTCTATAGTCTAGTCTATAGTTTAGTCTATAGTCTAGTTAAAGTTGAACCTGGGATATATTTTGGCTAAAATTTTTTTTTTTCTGATTCACTCCTTAGATCAAAACTTCTGTTTTTCTGATTTAATTTCTTTTTAAGTAAAATACCGATCAAATTATTTTGTAATTTGTATGAACACTTTTGCATCATACACCATAAAAAACTTAATACACCTTTCCAACCACATTAGGATTACGGAGTATATATAACAAAATGAAGCCACAAGCGACAGACAATTCTTATTTACAAAATCCTACAAAAAACACTTATTAGATTTGCAATAAATCTAACAAATATGGCTTTTTGAAAAACATGTTAACTTATTTTATTTCGGAAACCAAATATGGTTTCAAATAGAATCTATGTGTGTAAATGATCTGTTAAATAAAATTATGTTTTAACAGACAAAGTTAAAAACCAAAAAAAAAATACAACAACACGACACAAATCAAACCAGCAGTAAGTCAGACAAAATAAATATATTGAAAATTATATAAAACAACAAATCATTAAAATGTCAGTTACTATCTGAGATTTAAATTTAAACCAAATTGTTATTGATTTATATAACAACAAATGCAGCAGCAGATAAATAAATACATAAAAATTAAATAATAAATAGATTTATTATTTTTCAACTATATTTTTTTTATTAAATAAGTAATTTAAAACATTAATTTGTGGTTTTAGCGAAAAAAAACGTCGTGATATTAATATTTTTCTTTTTAAAATGCGTTGTTTTTTGTTATTGTTTTGTATTTTTTTCTAAAAATTGTTTTTATTGTTTTCAAATAAATACCACAACAAATAGAACCGTTCTAATTTTATTTATTGTTTTTTTTTCGAAGTTTTTTAAAAAGAAATTCTATATAATTTATTATATATTTTTTTAAAATTTCTTATTTTTTTATTATTTCTCTACTCGTTATATTTTTATGTTAAAATAAACAAACGTTTAATTGTAGCTCTAAATATTGACTGAGTTCATAATAATTTTGAAATTTTCTTTTATTAAAAATCCCCATTAAGTTTTTCCTTAAACAAAACAAAAATGAAAATTCTAACGTATACAAAGAGGAAAAATATTCATCAAAGAAAATTCTCAATAATAACAAAAAATGCGCCGCAAGTGATACTCATTTCTATGAGAGAGAGAGAGAGAGTTTTGTTCCCACATGTTTATTAAATGTGTAGAGATTTTTTTAAGGAAAATAGAGAAATATTTTTGTAAAACTTAAAAGTAGCCAGTGCTGCCACATTTTGATGACTAATATCGTATAGAATATTATATGTTGGTGTAAAGTGAAAGTATTTTCTTTGAAAATTCTTCAAAGCAAAATATCACACATATATATCTATAAAATGGGAGCCATAACGGGCCTGGGGATCTACACGGAAATTCGACGCTAAAACCTCTCTAGGCTACAAGGAAAGTTAGATGGCTTTATATTTTCCCAAAGCCAGAATGCAATTAGGACACTCGGGAATAATTGATAGTGAAAGAACGAATACACTTACTATAAAAGGATAGAAGTCACTGCCGATCAAAAATTGAGCAAGAGAATCTAATACGGGTAGGACTACTAATACACCAAAGGGTGGCCTAATAAGAAAAAGGTTAAAAGAGATCCTCTGCCAGGTTTCCGTTGAAATTTTATAGAAATATCTGGAATAATATTAAAAATGTTAAATCTTTTCGAAAAAAGATTTAACATTTTTTTGAGTTTCTAAACATTGGACTACAATTTTTTCCAACAAATTTTCCAAGAGTTAGCGGACTATGCGTATTTGTTCGGATCTAATGTAAAATAATGAATGGTTAATATGACTATTAACACAACTAAGGTGGCCTAACAAGGAAAAGGCTAAAAGAGATCCTCTAAGATCAAAATATTATGGATAATGTTCAAAATTTTAAATCCTATAAAAAAATCTGTATAACTACGTCCAGGAATCTGAATTTCTAAACATTAAACTATTATTTTTTGCAACAAATTTGACATTAGCGGCATCTGCGTATTTATCCGGATCTGATGTAAAATGATGAATATACTTTGAAGTCAGAAGTAGGGTGCCTTCGGCAGATTAATTGTAACTAACTAATTAACTGACTAACTAACTAAGTAACTAACTAACTAACTAACTAACTAACGAAGTTTGGGAACTTCGGAATATGATCTTATATGATCGTTATTCTTCACAGTATTAATTGAATTAAGGATTTCAAAAAATGTGAAAATATTAACAAGTGTTTCATATATTTTGTATATTACTGTACCTGATTGCATGATTTGTCTATACAACCTGGCAGCATAATTTACAAAAAAATCTCCCGCACAATGTTCTATTTTCATATCAATCTGCTAAAAAAACAAAATAATTTCACTTATACTTGCCCCCAAATGCTCATCTATACACGGCTAAATGCTCAATTCAAACACTTAGTGGAGAATAGAAAATGCTTTAGATTGAAAAATTACAACAAACATTGAAATTTGTCTGGTTTTGGGGTGTTTTCAGTGGGTAATGAAACATGTGTCATGTATGTATTATGTTGTTTGTAGTGGCTGGTTATTTTCGTCACCTGTTATGGGAACACATTGTCACAGTAGCATGTATTCAGTTTTGGTATTTTAACGGGGAATTAATTTTGGGATTTCAATTCACGGTGGCATAACAAACAAAGTATCATCGGTAACAGCATCATCACCATTGTCGCCCATTTTATGATTAATACAACCGCAGAAAGTTTGACGACAAAAACATAACATTTAAAACAATAAAATAATCTAATAACAAATTGATCTCGTGCCACTTACAAAAGTGTTGAAAAATGTATGAGTGTGTTGTCATTTCGCAAATATGATTTCTTTGTTGAGGAAACTAAACTGTAGCAATACTTTCAAAATGATTTAATAATGGGAAAAGATATGCAGAGTACAGTCTAGTCTGTAGTCTAGTCTATAATCTAGTCTATAGTCTAGCCTATCGTCTAGTCTATAGTCTAGTCTATAGTCTAGTCTATAGTCTAGTCTATAGTCTAGTCTATAGTATAGTCTATAGTCTAGTCTAAATTCAAGTCTACAGTCTAGTCCATAGTCTAGTCTATAGTCTAGTCTATAGTCTAGTCTATAGTGTAGTCTATAGTCTATTCTATAGTCTAGTCTATAGTCTAGTCTATAGTCTAGTCTATAGTCTAGTCTATAGTCTAGTCTATAGTCTAGTCTATAGTCTAGTCTATAGTCTAGTCTATAGTCTAGTCTATAGTTTGATGAATTCGTGTTTTAGTCTACCGAATATATCTTTAGATGATGTCATTGCACCTCGGAAGCAATGGTCAGAGATTAGATAGCTTGATTACTGGAGCAAAATACATGGACAAGTTACTAATTAGTTTATTGGGAGTTCTAAGAACTAGTGTTTTAATTTAACTTTACATTTTGTACTAACTTTACATTGTAATCAAATGATAAATTATACGGAAATTGATTCCAAATTTCTGTACAAATTTTGACCTCTAGAAAAATGTTATAAATTATAAGAAGTCTAAAAAACATTAAACAAAATCAATTCAAAAAACTTTGCACCATTAAAGTAGTTTGTCACAAAACAACAAGACATTTTTTACAACATAAACACATAAAAATATATATTTTTAAACAATTTATAACATTTATTTAAAATGTTTGAAATAGTATTTTCAAGGCAGATGTTAAATTCTAAAATAAATCGTATGAGAAAACCAAACAATAAGCCCTTTATCAAGCCAAAAAAATATATAATTTTTTAATATTTAAAAAATGCCTTTGTTTTAGCAAAAAAAAAAAAAAACATTTTCTTTTAAAACCTAAATACCTAGAAAAAAATATTTATTATACAATTGTTTAATTCGCTACATTTGTCATTCTGTGTGTTTTTGTTTAATTTTTGCAAAGAAGCTAAAAATGTATGACAAACTTTTAAAATAATTTGTTGTTGTTGTTTTTTTTTCAAAAAATTCTACCGGCGTGTTCTTGTTGTTATAAAAATAAATTTATTTCGTCACCAAAATAAATATTTATATTAACAATTTGTGTCAAAGAATGTATAAATTTTTAATAAGAATTCTTACAATTTATTTTCTTTTTAATAAATTTTGAAATAAACTTATTTTCTTTTTCATCTTTTAATGAAAAAAAATCTCAAACACAATTGTTATTAAATAATAATACACACACGTTTTAACTAAACAACTTTATAATACTAAATGAGCAGAAAAATTAGATCTTAAAATGCAAAAACTTAATACAACAATAAAACAACAAATTAAACGAGTAACAAAATATTATCCAAAATAAAATTACATCATTTTAAATTTGGTACAACTTAAAATAAACAAAAGTTATACGATCTAGACAGTGCGCTACGGGTAACTAATGAAATTAATAATAAATTCTTTATAAAGTTTTTAGATTAGTTGTTTTTATGTTTGTTTATTGTTTGTTTTATGCAGTTTATTTTGTACAAATAAACTGCATAATAAAAAACATATTTTACTGATTTTTTATGCGACACTACCATCTGAATAGAATCGTCTGAATCTTAAAGATCCAGTAACGGGACTAACCCAGTGTCTATAGTCTAGTCTATAGTCTAGTCTATAGTCTAGTCTATAGTCTAGTCTATAGTCTAGTCTATAGTCTAGTCTATAGTCTAGTCTATAGTCTAGTCTATAGT
>NC_060953.1:37950678-38005986 GCF_022045245.1 Lucilia cuprina | reverse complement strand
TAGACTAGACTATAGACTAGACTATAGACTAGACTATAGACTAGACTATAGACTAGACTATAGACTAGACTATAGACTAGACTATAGACTAGACTAGACTATAGACATGACTATAGACTAGACTATAGTCTAGACTATAGACTATAGACTAGACTATAGTCTAGACTATAGTCTAGACTATAGACTAGACTATAGACTAGACTGTAGACTAGACTGTTCTTTGGAATTTAAAATTTTATTAAAAATCTAAATCCAAATTGTCTCCCAAATACACACACACATTTGAAAAACTACATATTAATTAACACTAAAAACCACCCTTTATGACCTTTTTTCTATAAAAACTGACAACATAAACCCCCAATATTTAAAAAAAAAATAATGCATTTAAAAAACATATTAATAAATTTTACTGACGCGCGATTTCCTCAGTTTATGGTTTATTTTCAAAAGATGTGCAGCAAAACAAAAAGATTTGTACATTTCGTTTTTTTTTTCCAACGTTTCTTCGTATTTTTATCTTACAATGCGTGGGTGACTCAACAAACACGAGAAAAATTTAAAATACAATTTTCAAAAAAAAAAACTCATTCACTTTTTTTTTACTTTTTAAAGAAAATATGATAATTCATTTAAGACCATAATAAACGTGAACATGTTTTGGTTTGAAAAAAACAATTATTATTATTTTTTATAAATATGGAAAATTTGCTCAGTTTCAGAACATATTACTCTTTGGTCACTGTTGTGGCTGTTTTTTAGAATTTGACGTCAGTTTTTTTTCGTTGATCTACTTAATTTTTTTTATATATATTTGTATTGATTATTTAAACTGTTTTAAATGATTTTTTTTTCTTTTTAATTAATTGTCTGAGAACGCTTGTACCTTTGAAACTGACCAAAACATTTTGGTAAAAAAAAATTATGTTTACTTGAAAATTTACGTCTGATGTTAATATTTATTATCCAAATAATTATTTTGATACGTGGCGTTTTAATTTTTATCTTTCTTTGTTTTGTTTTGTGTTAAATAAATAGATATTTTGAACTTTTCTGTGTTTTGGTTTTCTTTAATATTCATTATTGAAACAGTGCTGGCGAGATATATAAGAATATTTGGATTTCAATAACCAATTCAGAATGAATTGTATTACTTCCTAAAATAGTTCGCGTCGAAATTTCTATATTCTATAAAAGCCTTACTTATATGATCAAAACTTTTAACTTCAAAACTAGTCTTCTGAAATAATATAGAGTTACTTTCATATAACGATTCTGGGACCAGTTCTTTCATCAATGATAGATAGATAGATAGATAGATAGATAGATAGATAGATAGATAGATAGATAGATAGATAGATAGATAGATAGATAGATAGATAGATAGATAGATAGATAGATAGATAGATAGATAGATAGATAAATAGGTAGATAGATAGATAGATAGATAGATAGATAGATAGATAGATAGATAGATAGATAGATAGATAGATAGATAGTTAGTTAGTTAGTTAGGAAGTTAGTTAGTTTGTTAGGTAGGTAGTAAGCTAGTTAGTTAGGTAGGTAGTAAGCTAGTTAGTTAATTAGTTAGTTTGTTAAATGTGACGTCACTAGTTCCATTAATGTACTATTCAAGAATTTCAAGTTGTTTTTAGAACAAACTCTAAAATTCGAATATATTCTCAATATCCTTTTTATGTTCGCCACACACTGTTAAAAGGTTTTGCGTTTAATTGCTGTAAATAATGAGGTGGCAAATAAATTAAAATGTTTTAGTTTTTCTTTCGAAAATAAAATATATAATTTTAAATGTTTTTCCTTATGATCTCAAGCAATTAAAATAAAAATTTATAAATTTTATTTAATTAGTACAAAATGCGTTGTTTTTTTTCTCTTGTTAATAAAATAATTTCAAACCAACAACAAATAAATAAACTACAATTCTTTCTTTTAATAATTAATTAGAATCTGTTAAAAAAATCTACAACATATAAATTACTACCAAAGAGCGTTACACAATGTCTTTTCGTTCACGCTCACGTCCTACCCAGCCTTTGGCTTCACGTAGACGTTCTCTATCGAGTTCGCGCGCCCAAAGTTCAGGGGCTTATAATTACAATGGCACTTCCTACAATACGGGTTCTACAAATGGTTATGGCTCCAGCAGTTCAAGACCCTTAAGTACTGGCTATTATCCCAATAATACGGGTTCTTCGTCCTCATATTATCAGAGTCCTTATAATAGTGTTTATTCGTCAAGAGATAATCTTTATGGTGCTGGATCTTCGTCACGTAATAGCTCGGGCAATAGTTATTATAGTAATGGTAATAAATCAGCTTCATCCTTATCATCAACATCATCGAATTATCGTCATCATGAATATATGGCTGCTTGCTCTAAGGAGAGTAATAATACTACTAGTAATGCTGCCTCTGCTGCTGCTGCTACTACTTCTACTACCACCAATAAATATCAAAATTCATCATCATTGACAAATCATCAACAAATCCATCATCATTCGATAACCATCTCCTTAACGCCCCCTACCAACAACAATCACAGCAGCAACAATTATTCAAGTTCCTATAAAAACTCCAGTAATAATTATAATACCAGTCCTTTGAAATCCTTTAAATCCTATACGCGTTCACCACATGCTTCCTCACCCTTAGCCAATTCATCGTCGAAATCTTCATCACCATTATCTACATCTTCATCATCAACTTCTTATGCTTCTAAAGCTTCGGGCATTCATTCTACTACTAGCGCAAACAGCACCAGCACCTCGGGTTATGAAAGCAATAGCAAATATCAAACATCATCCAACAATACCCTTTCCTCCTCTACTTTAGCTTCGAACGGTTATGATGCCACCTCACGTTACACCTCCAGTCCCTATAGCAGTGATCGTTACATCAGTCCCTATACATCGTCATATGATAAAGGTATAACCACGGCCTCGCTCAGTTTCAATATGGGTCCATCTTCGACCGCTTCAAAGGGTTCAAATTCTTATCTGAATAAATCTTCAGTGAATGCCTCCTCTAGATCTCTAAATAAAATACAATCATTATCTAACTCGAATAGCAGTTTAAATGCCTATCCCTCAACGTCTAGCAGTAATGGTGCTAGTTCAGCAAATGCTGCTGCTATGGCCGCCATTGTATCGCGTAGCAGTTCGTTAAGAGAACAGGAGCGTAAGTCACGAACACGTTCACGTTCTCGTACGGCAGCTCAGCGTTCGCTTAGTGCTTCGTCGGAGAAAAGTGAAGGTTATGAAGTACGTTTGGGGAGTAAATTATAATGATTTCTATTGGTATTTTTCACGGTTATATTGAATCCTTTCGTCATGGTTTTTTGGTTGAAAGAATTCGATCCCATTCAGTCAAGAAAAGTTAACTTTAGTCTGTTTCTCATGTTTGATTTTAATCTGTGAATTTGTGAATTTGTGAATTTTTCTATGAAAATCCAGAATAATGTGAATAAGAGGAACTTGACTATCAATAGACTATTATAAATTAAGTTGTCCAGGAATATAGTTGAAATTATGCGGAAAACGCAAACAGGACATTGTAGTCTTTGATTTTTAGTAAACCAAATCATTCTTAGACTATGATCAGCACATCCTCTCGAAGGAGCAGAGTTGGAGAAATGCTGCTTAAGAATAGTGAAGATTGATCGTTAACAACAGATTTGACGTTGACAACCTGGTGATTTAGACGCAGAAGCGAGAGACTGATCGAGAATCCTCATTACTAAGTGAACAGATCCACTCAGATCGCCTTTAAAGTCGCTGCTTAAGACGTGGAAGATAACAGTTTCCAAACCATCGTAGATCAACCTTTCCTCTTCTTAAGGCGGGGTTTTCAAATAAATATAATCTTC
Organism: Lucilia cuprina; assembly: GCF_022045245.1. Taxonomy (NCBI): domain Eukaryota; kingdom Metazoa; phylum Arthropoda; class Insecta; order Diptera; family Calliphoridae; genus Lucilia; species Lucilia cuprina. Next base: position 38,002,100 of record NC_060953.1, on the reverse strand, counting down.
ATTCTTTGGTTAAACCTGGTTTAATATAGGTTTCGTGTTTTTCAGCAATCAGTAAAGTAACTTATTATCTTAGTTTAACTGAGTGTATTTGGTCAATTAAGTACTGGTTTAAATGTTTATTTATATTTTTTCTAAAATTTTACATTTTACAAAAGTGATATTTGCAAAAAACAGCTGTTCATTGTTTATGTTTTTGACTGAAAAGTTGGCAATACTAACTAAGTTAACTGTAAACACAATCATCGGTTAAAGTCCGCCTAAATTTGTTCCGAGTTTAATCTAACAGCAAGTTAAACCTAGTTTAACTGAGTAGTAAGAAGCTCGACCTAAATGGCTCCAAAGAATACAACTGTCATATGTTTGGAAGGTTCATCAGTCTACAAACTATCACCGCTTTGAAATCGACATGAAAGCATCTTCTTCCTCAGGGGAATATTGTACCGAAACCATAGTAACCCTTCCCCTTCGAGAGAACGATTCAGTGTCCATCAGTCTCTGAAATTTTCACCACTTTCTAATTGTGAGTTGAAAGCTGAGGTTTATAGCAATAAAGAATATTCCAGATCATTTCGAAAGTGAAGAGCTCAGATGGTGTTTGGTCATTTGATCTTGTCCAGCTTGGCTTCTCCTTAGGAGTCTCAAGCTCATACTTTGCCCAGTAATACAACTGATAACCAGCAACGATTATCGTTCGTCTGCACACAATTAATAAGTTATTCGTTACCCTGAAACCATCTCAACAAGAACCATGCGTGATATCTCTTTGAGAGCTTGTCAAAACACTATTTTGAGTCGTCAACGTCACTTCTGCTAATGATAGCCCTTACTAAGCTGTATTTGACTTCTTCCTCTGATTATGCCGCTTTAGTTTTCACTAAGACGGGAGGAACAGCTTTACTAGTGCCAGCAATATAAGCCTTGGCCTATTCTAGGGAAGCAGTCTTCTCCTTAGCGACTTTTTAGTAATTCTGAAGTAATTTTTGATGTTTTGATTATAGTAGTCGGATTTTTCTTTTTTCAAAAATGAGAATTTGGACCAATTTGAATCCGAATTTGAAACCAGATAAAACCAATGACGAAAGGTTCTAATCTAGAAACGAAACCCGAAAGAAATTTGCATTCAATCAAAACTGTTAAATTTTAACATTAAAATACTAATTTCTATATTTCCCCCAAAAAATATTTTTCTTACTTTTTTTTCTAGAGTGGTAGCGAAACACGTCCCACTCGTTCCCGAGTTGGCAGCACAGCTAGCACTGTTTCGGTATCTACATCCACCTCGGCCACAGACGATAAGAAAACACGTGATAAATCGGAAAACAGTGGTGATAATATTGATTATAAGGCTCTATGGGAAGCTGTAAAGTAAGTCATAATAAAGTCAACCCACAAAAAGAGCTAGTAAAACTCCAAGGTCTTAAAAAAAGATCTTTGACATTTTTATATAATAATTTTATTTTTGAAAAGACACATATGTAATTGTTTTCAATAACTCTCTTTTAGATTGGAAAATGATAAACTTAAACAACAATTAAAGAAAAAAGATGATGAAGTTGTACAAACTAGAGCCACCCTCGAAAGATTTGCTAATGCTGTAAGTAATTTTTGTTTTTCTAAAAATATTTACAATTGTGTTCTAGACTTATATAGACTAAAGTTGTAAAGTTTACTTAAGGTTACAGTATGTTGCTAAAGTATCACTATACGATGGTTTAAAAAGAAAGAGTTAACTTAATAGTTGGCTATTAGATAAAAGGGGTTTTGAATTACACCATATATATGTATAAATAAAATAATTTAGGAAGATTTTTTTTATTAAATATTTTTGTATAAAGTAATAAAAAACAATTCTCACTAAAACTCTCCAAAAAAAACTGTACAAATATTAAAAGAAACAACTATTTTTGACCATACCGATAATAAACAACAGCGCTTTTCTTTCTCTCCCTGTTCAAAATCTTCAATTCGCTCTCTCTCTCTCTCTTTAAAACCCAACGCCCCAAACCCCTCTATATTTTATAAAGATTTAATAAAGGGTTATTGTTAATAAACTAAAATTTCCCTATAACCAGGTTTACCGGTACCACCAACCTACACCTAATATTTTTTCTAACCCCTACCACTTAATGAAATAACCAACACTGCCCCGCCCTTAAAAATTTTTTCAAATAAAACACTTATAATTTTTTTTTTGCACCATTAATTTGAAAACAATTGTTGAATTAAAAAAAAATACCAAAAAAAAAAAAACCAACCAAAATTTTTTTGCAAATTAATAATTTTTGCAGACCACTAAAAATTCTCTGTCAGAGATTGAAAAGCGCGAAAGAAGAGCTATGGAACGAAAACTTTCCGAATTGGAAGAAGAGCTTAAGGTAAATACCCTTAAACAAAAATTTTGTAAATTTTCCTTATTTTTTTTCTTTCTCTCTCTCTCTTAACAAATAAAATTATGCTGAATTTTATTTTTTTTAATTTAAAATAACAAATGCCAGAGTTTAAAAAGAAACTGCCCTTTTTGTTTACTTTGTTTTTTGTTGTTGTTTTAAATCTACACCAAGTTTTTATTTTTATTTTCTTAATAATTTTTTGTTTAGATTATCTGCTTATTTTACTTACACCATTAATATTTAAACACAAATATAAAACTATATATGGCTTTTTTTTTTGCTTGTTTATTATGTTTCATAATATAATTTGTTTATTTTTATTTCTTATTTCAAATTTTATTTTTTTTTGTCAAAATTAAAAGAAATTATCATTATTATTATTTTATTTGAACAATTTACTTGCTGACGTCAATTTTTCTTTTCTTTATGTCTTCAATATTTTGTTGTTTTAAATTAATTATGAAAATAATTAATTTTAATAAGTTTTTTTTTAAATAATGGACATTATTTAAAGAAAAACAAAGTAACAGTTGTGTTTCAATATAATCTTATTACATGGTAACAGATTCCGTCCGATTTTTTAGGTTTTAATTAAAGTATACGCGCTAATGCTCTTTTTAATATGACATTTTTTTTAAAATAAAAAAAAAACATAATTAAATGAAAAATTTTCTATAAAAAGAAAAATGTCTGTAAATTTTTCTATAAAAGAAGGATTTTTTACAAAGTTTTCTATAGTAAGAGAAATTTTTTGCAAAAGTTTTTTATAAAAAGAAAATTTTTTTTTTAAATATTCTATAATAAGAGAAAATTTTTCTATAAAAGGTGAAATTTTAGAAAAAATTTCTATAATAAAATATACTTTTGATAAATTTATTTATAAAAAGAGAAATTCAAGAAAAATGTTCAATAAAAAGAGAAAATAAAAAAATTTTCTATAACAAGAGATTTTTTGGAAAAATTTTCTATAACAAGAGAAATTATAGAAAAATTTCTAAAACAAGAGAAATTTTTAGAAAATTTTCTGTAACGTGGCAAATTTTTGAAAAAATTTCTATAAAAGGAGCAATTTTTGAAAAAATTTCTATAAAAAGAGCAATTTTTGGAAGATTTCTTCAAAAAGAGCAATTTTTGAAAAATTGTCTATAGAAAGAGAAATTTTTGAAAAATTTTCTATTAAAAGAGAAATTTTTGAAAAATTTTCTATTAAAAGAGAAATTTTTGAAAAATTTTCTATAAAAAGAGAAATTTTTGAAAAATTTTCTATAAAAAGAGAAATTTTTGAAAAATTTTCTATAAAAAGAGAAATTTTTGAAAAATTTTCTATAAAAAGAGAAATTTTTGAAAAAATTTTTTAAAAAAGAGAAATTTTTGAAAAATTTTCTATAAAACGAGAAATTTTTAAAAAATTTTCTATGAAAAGAGAAATTTTTGAAAAATTATCTATAAAAAAAATATTTTTGAAAAATTTTCTATAAAAAGAAATTTTTTAAAAATTTTCTATAAAAAGAGAAATTTTTGAAAAATTGTCTATAAACAGAGAAATTTTTAAATAATTGTCTATAAAAATAGAAATTTTTGAAAAATTTTCTATAAAAATAGAAATTTTTAAAAAAAAAAATTCTATAAAAATAGAAATTTAAAAAAAAAAAATTCCAATGATGCTTTATGCAGTAATTGCAACATTATATGCAACATGCAACTAATATACTGTTAAAAAATTGCAACAATACATTGTTTAGGTTTTGTGCATTATTATTATTATTATTATTATTATTATTATTATTATTTTATTTAATTTGTTGTTTTAATTACTTTGCTTTTTTGTATTGTATTGAATATTTTTAAAAATTTGTACAACTTGAGAGCACTTTGTTTTTTAAAGCAAAACATTTCAAAATGTTAAAAGCTTTAAAGAATTTTATAATTGTTTTTTATGTTTTCACACTTTAATGTTTTTTTTTTTTTTTTGCTAAACAAAACAACAACATATGTACCAATGAAAAAAAATAAAAAAACACAACAAAATTTTGTTAATTTATAAACACTATTAATTAGTTTGCATAATACACCTAATTAACACAATTACAAAAATATAAATAAAGTCTATGTGTGCCGATGGAAAAAGAGAAATTCTCGGTTTAAGAATTTTACTTTTTGCATTATATTTCTAGAACAGTAATGGATGCAAAAATGTTTAAACTGTTTTGTGGTTAAAATTAATTTTTACCAAGAATTTCTTAACTAAACTTAAGCCTCACATTCTACACCTTTTGCCTCTTCATGTGTGTGTTTTTTATTTTTTTTAATTTTCTAATTTTTACGTCATTTTCATTAAACATGTTTCATCGTTTCATGTCATGTCATAAATCAAAAAATATATATATTTATATACATCTAATTGTTGTTTCATTTGTTTTTTTAGTTTATTTTTCATATCAATGTCATGTCATATTCATTATTTCATGTCGAACATTATCAATCATATTGTAACTTTTGTTTTAAACAAAATAATCTTTATTCTTTAATCTCCCTAAAGCCAACTTACCACATACATTTAATGGTTAATTGTTGTTTACCTTATTTTTAAACCAGGCATGGAAAAATTTCAATTTTTAAATGGTACGAAAAATGTACTTTTTCAGGTTTAAAAGTACTGGAAAACTTTTAGACTTTTTGCTACGATTTGTTTTGGTTTTTGGTCAGACTATAGTCTATTGACTAGGCCTATTTATTAAATTATGGATCAGTCTATGAACTAGTCTGTTTGTCAGTATGTTATCTAATCTATTGATTGTTCTATTAACCAATCCATTGACTAGATTTTAAAGTAATATATATGATTTATTCTGTTAGTCTATAAACTAATCAATGAGCCATTTATTGTCTAGTTTATGGACTAGTTGATCGATCTTATCAATTAATATTCACCAGTATATATTCTAGTCTTAAATGAGCCCATTGACCAGTCTACAACTTCGCGTTTGGACTAAACAAATTGACTAAACCATAGGTCCTAAAATCTAGAGACTTATGAATACTTTGGACAAATCTATTGACTTACATATAGATCTATCTATTTAATAGTCTCTTGTACAGTATGTCATCTAATTTATTGATTAGTCTATCATTAGAACATTTATTGACTAGTCTATGGACTAGTTTATTGACTAGACTAAAGACTACGAATATTGACAAAGCTGATCTAATCAATTGTCTATTAAATTGAATTTTATATTAATCAGTAGATGGTTGGTTGGTTTACGTGGTAGTTCACAACGCGCGAACTGTCAAGTAGAATCTAAGAGTCTCCGTTTTGACCGGACCACTCCACTCGTCAGAAATCTGAAGATATCATTAAGCCTAAACTTAGATATCTCACCAAGTTCAGATATGAAGTGATTGCCAAGAAAGGTTTCTCTTTACGGCCAGAGCAGGGCATTCACAGTGGAGATGAAAGACCGTTTCTTCCTTTTCCCTATCTTTGCAACTTGTAAGGGAGACCAAGCCGACTTGCGTGTCTGCCTGCTACCCAGTGTCCTGTTATTACTGCTATCAGCCTCGATATGTCCCGCCTACTTCGCTATACAAGGTCAGTAGATAGTCTGCCTACTTGTCTATTGACTATTCTATTGGCTATCCTACGGGTCAGTCTAATAACTAATCTAAGGACTATTCTATTGACAAGTCTAATGTATGAAGTAGACTATTTATCAGTATATTTTCTGGTCTATAAAGTAGCCTACATTTTAAATAAAGACTCGTGTATACTTAGGAAGAATCTAATAACTAACATAGAATAATATATGTCCCGCCTACTTCGGTATACAAGGTCAGTAGATAGTCTGCCAACTTGTCTATTGGCTAACATACCGGTCAGTCTAAAAACTAATCTAAGGACTAGTCTATTGACAAGCCTAATGTATGAAGTCGACTATTCATCAGTTTATTTTCTGGTCTATAAAGAAAGACTCATGTTTACTTTGGAAGAATCTAATAACTAACATGGAAGAATCCAAAAACTAGTATGTCACCATGACTATTTAATATTCTATGTACTGCGAAAAACAAGAGTAGTTCTGGCACAACTATGATCGGGATAGAGCAACAGTATCAATGTCTACTGGTTACGTATAGACCGTACCGTCCCCAACGAATGTCCTGCATGTGGTCAGGGTCCCCATGACACCCACCACATATTGAACTTTCCAGCCAACCCTACTTTGCTACGTCTAATGGATTTATGGACGCATGCAGTTGAAGTAGCCTAATTTTTAGTCCTGGACATTGATGTAGAATCCCCCAACTAGATTATTGTATAGTTTAGGCTGTTACAACAACAAAAAACTATTCTAGACTGTGGACCAGTCTATTGACAAATTTGAAGTAGAATATCCACCAGTCTTTTTTCTGATCCATAAATTTGCCTACTGACTAGTCTATGATTTCGTCTTTAGACTAGAGATTTTGACTAAATCATAGACTACTCTATTTTTGATGAATCTATTAACTAACATATAGATCTATCACTGAAATAGTATTTCGGTCAATGATAGTCTATTAACTAGACTATGAACTTATCTATGATTTATTGTATTAACTAGTCATTAGACAACTCTTTGTCAAGTATATGACACAGTTTGTTGACTCGTCATTAGTTTAGGATATTGACCTGGCAGTTCTAATCCATGGATTATTATAGTTGATAAATATATACAAATTCATGCCAACTGGTCTAATGTCTATACCATTTACTAGTCCATTGACTAAACTATGGAATCGTCTGATGTCTGATCATCTAGAATTAAACCTTTGAAGTATTATACTATAGTAGCCTATTGATTAGTGTATGACTTAATCTTTGTTCTAGACATATTGACTAAACTATGAACTACCGCAGGGACTAAAGAATTTGGACTAGACAATAGAGTAAACAATAAACTGACATATTAAGCAAAAGTTTATAATACAGAACAAGTACATAATCGTTGAATACAACAGTATTTTTAGCTACCAAAAAAATGTTGAACAAAGTACTATAGTGCTAAACTTTCCATACCTGATTTAAACCATCTATTAGTTTTTTTATGAAATAATTATAAAAAATTTCAAAACACATTTTGTTTAAAATTTATTTTCTTTTATTCCTACTAGCACGTTTAATATTTTCTCATAAATCTTGTGTTTTTTATAGCATACTTTAAGGTGTCAAATGGGAAATTTGTTTATTTTTTAAATTAATTTCCCTTTTGAATACATCTAAAAGTATGTCTAAATTTTGAGTACTTTTCTTTAAGTTCTTACATCCCATTTTCTTTTAATAACTTTAATCGTTTTCTCATTAATTTTAATAAAAAACTCCAATTCAATAAATTTATTTTCCATTTTTTTTCTTTTTTTCATTTAAATTTTAACCAATTAATAACCAAAATGAATTAATATTTTCGTTTTGTTTACATTTTTTTACCATGAATCTAAAGAAATTTGTTTGTGTTTTAAACATTCATAACATGCTCTTCATTTAATTATATTTTTTTCTCTCTCTACGTTTCTACCAACTCTCTCTTTTCCTGTAATTATAGCTACTGCAGAAGCTAAAGAATGAGAATGAACGTTTACGTGCTGAAAATCGTGCTCTTACGCGTGTTGTCTCTAAGTTGACCTCGTCAGCCCAGAGTCAATTATCGAAATCAAAACAATAAAAAAATATTAAATGAAAAAAAAATGAAATACAAAATCAAAAAAACTATATACTCTATATTACATAATAGTTTTAGGAAATATTCAAAAAATACTTAAAATTATATTAAGAAAAAGGAACAAAATTTAAAAATGCTTACAATAATACTTAATACTTATATACACTTTTTACTTGGACCTTTTCACTCCCAAAAGTAGTTAAAATTAATTTTAGTCAAAAACTAAATATATTTATATTTTCCTTTTTAAAACTTTATAACATTGTTTTGTTTTCATTATTTGGAATTTCTTTTTATTTTCTTTCGTTTTGGAAAATTTTCAGTGATAAGTGAAAAAGTGTTTTTGTTATTTAGCATATTTTTTCTCTAGGTGTAAATTGTTGTTTACAAATTGGTAATTTATGTTAGGGCCTAATTTGAAGTTTAATAAAAGCACTAATTTGAATTTGTTAGTTAAAGTAAATTTTGTTAATATAGGAAATTAGATTGTGTTTTTTAAATTTACACAGTGTATTATTGTAATTTCTAAAAGCCTTAATTTAGTTAAAGTTTTTACGAAATTATTTTTGTTCTTTCCATAGTTTTTTTCTGCAAAAATGTAATGCCTTTTTGCCATATTTATTGCTACACATAAATTCAGGTCCAAAAGAAAGCCCAAAAACTATTAGATTTAATTTCAGGTACTATTTGTATTGCACTTAAAAGCGGTTGGAATAAAAAATGTCTAAAGCAAAAACCACAATTATCAGATTTAGGTTTTTGCAACAACCGCTAGCTAGCGTAAAATTTAATCAATAGCTGTAACTAGATCATTGACTAGACTATAGACTAGACTATATACTACACTATAGACTTGACTATCGACCAGACTATATACTAGACTTAGACTACACTACAGACTAGACTATAGACTGGACTATAGACTAGATTATAGACTAGACTATAGACTAGACTATAGACTAGACTATAGACTAGACTATAGACTAGACTATAGACTAGACTATAGACTAGACTATAGACTAGACTATAGACTAGTCTATAGACTAGACTATAGACTAGACTATAGACTAGACTATAGACTAGACTATAGACTAGACTATAGACTAGTATAGACTATAGACTAGAAAATTTTGAAATTAGTTTTAAAACTTTTTTAAAAAAATGTTTACATAAAAAACATTTTTACAAAACGTTTTTAAATCATATATAAATATTTTTGAAATTTTTGAATTTGAAATCTTTATTTAGTTTCAAAATACTAAATATTGAATTTCAAAACAAAATTTTGATAAATTTAAATAAAATAACTACAACACTGTGTAAATAACAAAATCACAATATCAAATTTAGATCAAATATTAAAAAAAAAAATTGCCAAAATCATTAAATATAATAAAACAATTTTTAACAACATAACCTTAAAAATTTAATTAAAAAAAGTAAATAAATTAGAACATTTTTACATATTTGCTCATAAATCATAAACAACATAAATAAACAAAAACAAATATATCAAACTATAAGCCATCCTGTCCCACCATCAAACTTTTTTATTAAACCAAAGCAACACAATATCTGTATTCAACGAAAAACTTAAGAAAAACTCTAAAAACGGGGCTTTATTCTCTTGGTGACAACTAATAAAAAGAGGGTATCTCTAGTATATACATCGTAAAAACATAAACATCTACGCTTCTTACTTTACACTGAGAGAGAATTAGAATTCGTTTTATAAAATAAAGGATTATGGAAAAAAAAACTCGACATAACTGTGTACAACCCTGGCCTAATAGAAAAAACGTTTGTCAAATACTTGATGGCGATGATGATCGTATTGTAAAGATGATGACGATGAGTATGAATGATTCTTGTTTCTACGTTTTTGTACAAAATTCTATTTATAATTAATTTAAAGAATTGTGTTGTTGTCTTCTGTCTCTTTTATAAAAATATAATTGGAATTCCTTCTACTTTTTGTTTTCTTAATTTTATTTAATTTTCTCCTCCTCTTCCTATTGTTTTTGGCTTTAAACGCCCCTATTTGTTGTGTTAGTATTACAGAAACGAAATCATAAATTTAAATCCTGATTTTTTGTTTTTAACTTTTATTTTTTTTTCTAATATTAAGAAAACTATAAATTTATATAAATATAAATTACAAAATATTGTTTAAATAAATGTTAATTATTTATTTTTTTGATGGTTTGTTGTTTTTCTTATTTGATTTACTTTTTCTACTTTTACTGGATACATAATGATATTTACTTTAACTTTGTTTCTCTAATTAATTTAATTTTATTTTCTTGAGTTTTTGGAATGAGTTTATTTTTACTTCTAACTTTTTGAAATTTCTTTGTATGTAAATTGAAAATGTTAAATTAAATAAAAATTGGTCTAAATATTAAGGTGGTATGTCACTTAACGTACACAGAGGGAGAAATAAATATACACGCCTGGTATCAAATTGAAACTGAATTATTCAATAACATCCGTTGTTAAGTATATACATACTACGACAACAATTCGTTGTCACAATATAAATTTTATACACATCCTTTGTCTAAAAGTTAACGAACGTGGTAAGCTCACTATAGACAACGGATTGTGATTGTATACTTGACAACGGATGTTATTAAAATATTTGATGTAGATTTGGAACTAGGCGTTATATACACGCCTTTCAATTATTGGACGAAAAAATTGTAGCGATTTTCCTAATTGCGAATCAATTCAAAGGATGTTCTAAACTGATAAGTCGCCAATAGAAGTGAAATTGTTCTTTCGTTTGAAATTTTCATTCCCTTGAAAGGAAAATTACTATTGTGAACTTGTTGTGAACAATTCATTCACAATAGTTAATTTTGTATACAAAAGCTGTTAATTGTTTTCACCTCAAAAAAGCTATTGTTTGAAAAAAGTGAACAGGGAACGTATATCACGTAAAATGTCGATTGGCTATAGGGGTAATTATGTTAAAATGTATATTTAAAGGAAATCAATATGTTAATTTGATTTTTAGATGTGGACCTATAATAAAAGTTAGGTTAGTTGATAATGAAATTTTTTTAATGCTGTACACTTCTGTGGAGTTTAAATTTGTCTATTGTAAAACTAACGCCCCCATTTGCGACAGTTACTTATGAATATCAAGGTTAAATAAATATTCTTGTTTTCTAATTTTCCAAAATTTTATTTATATATTAGATGCCACACCCCCTATTACAAGTACGCCCATTTTTATATCCTAAATCAAATTAGTCGGGAGGGTATAATACTGCGTTTGTGCTGATGTTTGTAATGCACAGAAATGTTCATTTATACGAGAGGAGTTCAATATTTCATATCACGCGTAAGAGGGTGATCTGAACCCGCCTTAAAATATACCAATCGGCTTATAATCATGTTATAATGTTCGTAAATTGTCGAAATTACTGGCATAAGTCTGAGCTGGCCCATGTAAAGCTAGTGCGCAAGGTCCAAATAATTTTCGAAATAATTTGATAAGATTTGGCACCTAAGATTTTTCGAGCCCATACAAAGGCCCCTTTAGAAAATTAATTAAATGTCCACAATTTACTGATTTACACTAATGTTGTAATGAAATTTAGAATAAATAAATATTATATAAATGAAATTCAATCCTCTAAGTTTTTTCGTATTGCCCCAAAACTTCTTTCAGAGGTTTTTTACTTAAATTTGCTTAAATATATCGGTACCAGTTTAATATTTAAGATAATTTAATATTGGTGTAGGGTATAATATGGTCGACCGTATATACTTTCTTCCTATTTTCTCTTTCAAATATTAATATGGATGTCAAAGTTGTTCATATAAAATTTGAGGACTCTAGCTATTGCAGTTTCAAAGATATGTGTTATTTAATAAACGCCCACATACAAGGGCGTGGCTGCACTCTACTTGATTTATTTTAAGACTTCTCTAACCGACCAAATTTGAAAAAAAGTAATATTAATTGAAGTATGTTTTTCACATCAGGTTCTAATAAAAACTTCTAGTCTTTTGACTAGTCTATAGAATAGTCTATGTACCAGACTATGTGGATTACTCCATTAATAAGTTCACAGACTATAGGATTGAACTATAGACTATAGTCCACAGTCTATAGAATTATTTATAGACAAGTTTATTTTGGCTAGTCTATGGACTAATTTATTGACTAGTCGTAAGTAGTGAAAAAGAGTACAATAATTGTGAATTTTCTATATCTTTTGACATGGATAAACACAACTATATTTAGTTTTTGTTGTAGTAGTGATACGTGTAAAGTCGGTGATGCTGGACTGACCATCCTTGGTCATTGTTCGTTAAACAATACGATAGTGTGCAACAAAATAAAGGACAACTTTTAAAGACATAGTTTGGCCGACTGTTTTCAACTTTATCACAAAAAAAATATTATTAGATTATTTGATTTTGACATATTGCTTTCGAGGACACATGTGCTTTGAAAACATGGACCTTTTGTTACCCTACTCGTAAATTATATGTATCAATGATGAGTCGTAAAGTTCATGGACGATATATTATTACTTATTATAGCATGTCCTGTTCATTCACTCGATCTTATGCGAAACATCTGTACACGGTTTAGAGGCTAAAATTGGTAACAATTTTAGAACAATAGAACATATTTATTACCAATTCTAGATAAATAGAACATATTTCATGAAAAATTTTATTTGCTATAGGTTGGTGACTTTCCTATTCAATGGAATGTTTCAAATTGAATGTGAATTATTGAATCCAGAGATGGGAAAGTGATAAATACTGATTTACCAATCATCATTAAATTATTTAAATCACAGTGTGAGAAATAATTTTTTTCTGGTACTGATTAGTTTCAACGATGTCCTTGAAAGTAAGCTTTTATTATTGAATATCGAATGTCATATTATTTTACTCAATTAAGGCAGCGATTTAATCGTCAGATACTTTTTGATGATGAAGCCCACGGATACTTCCTATAGCAAGTAATTGTTGAAGCTGTGTCCTGTATGTGTTAATTTAATGTTAAAATTAAAATCGTTTGAATATAAAACTAATTTTAACAATTATATAGGTCCTTTCAAATCTTTAATTTTTGTAATATTTTTCAACATTTATTTTTAACATTTGCTCTTAATAAATATTCACACATTAAATCAATTTAAATCATTTAAATAATATAATCACAAGCATATCGTACATTTGCGAATCATTGCAAATCATGATGCATTTAAATTAAACATTTTATCTTATCATAAATCAATTTACTTTTCAGAGTATTATAAACAAAAAAAAAAAAATGTAACAATTTTCAAAATTTATTATTTAACTATTTTAATTTTCTAATTTATGATTTTTGCATGAAATTTTAGCATGAGATGTGTGAACATGAAATTAATGTTTTCAATTGATGTATATACAATATTTTTCTTTAAATGTGATGTGACACGATGAAAATAATTGATTTAAACAACGATTGATTTAATTTCAGTTTTATTTTTCAATATGTTTCGTTTGTTTTTAATATCGATGTTTTAATAATTTATTAAAATATGTTCTATATTGCAATACTTGTGTATGTATTTGAATACATAATTATATTATAAATATGTATATGAGAAGATTCTATATGATCAAAATAAGTTCTAAACAGAATTGTCTGACATTTTGATTGTAGGTTTTTATATCAAATGATGTCACTGGCAACTTGTCAGTTAAGATATCTGTACCTATCTAGGGACGACAAAATGATGTTGCTTGTCCATAGATCTGTTAATAGATTGTCTATAAACTGTCCAGTCTATTAATTAATCTATTGACTAGTCTGGACTATTAAGTAGTCCTTTGTGCGGACTATGGTCTAATCAATTAAATAGCACATGTACTTATATATTGATTATGTTATGCCCATGTCTATTAATTAGATTAATAACTAGTCTAGTCAATTAGTTAGAATAAACTACTGGTTAGACAAAGGTCTGCCTATTGACTAGACCATAGGCTGGTTCATAAACTAGTTTATTGACTTGTCAAAAAAAATTTTATTGTCTAAACTATATTCTAGTCTTTGGACTAGACTATTGCCTAGTCTATTATTTAGTATATTGAATAGTCTGTGGACTTTTGTATTGACTTGTCCATTGACTAGACTATGGACTTATCTATGGAATATACTATAAAGTAATATATGGAGTAATCTACTGTCCAGTCTAGGGCCTAGTCATTTAACAAGTCTAGGGAACAGTCTTTTGGTATGTCTTTTTAGTAGACTATAGAATAGTTTATTGACTAATCTATTAACTGATCTATATAGTCTCTGAGCTATTCTATTGACTAGAGTATACATTAGTTATGCTATGGAGTAACTTGTGAACCAGTTCATTAACTACACAACGGACTAGTTTAGCGAATAGGCTATGGAATAGCTCGACTATGAACCAGTCTGGGCCAGACTAGACTATAGTCTAGTCTATAGTCTGGTCTATAGTCTAGTCTATAGTCTAGTCTATAGTCTAGTCTATAGTCTAGTCTATAGTCTATAGTCTAGTCTGTAGTCTAGTCTATAGTCTATAGTCTAGTCTATAGTCTAGTCTATAGTCTAGTCTATAGTCTAGTCTATAGTCTAGTCTATAGTCTAGTCTATAGTATAGTCTATAGTATAGTCTATAGTCTAGTCTATAGTCTAGTCTATAGTCTAGTCTATAGTCTAGTCTATAGTCTGGTCTATAGTCTGGTCTATAGTCTAGTATATAGTCTAATATATAGTCTAGTATATAGTCTAGTCTATATTCTAGTCTATTGAATAGTCTATAGTCTAGCCTATAGTCTAGTCTATAGTCTAGTCTATATTCTAGTCTATAGTCTAGTCTATAGTCTAGGCTATAATCTAGTCTATAGTCTCTAGTCTTTAGTCCATATAGACTAATCCATAGATTATCCAATGGACTAATCTGAGAACTTTTCTGTGGACTAATCTATAGTCCAGTGTAGAAACTAGTCTATTGACTAGATTATGGACTAAACCATAGGTTAACCCAGGGATATATCAATGGACTGGCCCAATGACTAATCTGTGGCCTAATTTGTTGACTAGTCTAGGGTCTCGTCTGTTGACTATTGTTTTCACTGGACTTTATACTATCTATCTATTATACTATGGACTAGTCTTTAAACTGGACTA
Source organism: Lucilia cuprina (assembly GCF_022045245.1). Lineage (NCBI taxonomy): Eukaryota > Metazoa > Arthropoda > Insecta > Diptera > Calliphoridae > Lucilia > Lucilia cuprina. Next base: position 37,986,825 of record NC_060953.1, on the reverse strand, counting down.
TAGACTAGTCGAATAGCTAGTCTATAGACTAGTTACTACCTTATAGACTCGACTATTAATTAATCAATTAACAAAATGTCAGTTATAAGTTTAAGAACTTTATCATGTATACCTACACAAAATCAACGTCTTATGTATTTGTTTAATATTAAATTTTCTTGCAAAACACTTTGCTAAAAAGAAAACTGCGCTTTAATAAAATAAATAATAATTTTAAATATTTGTTTTATATGGAATGTATTGAGTTTGAATTAATTTTTATAATTTAATAATTATTAATAATATTAATTTTTATAAATTTTCTTTTCTATTTTTCTTTTAATTTAGCAACTGGATGCATATAAAGCGGAAAATCTACGCCTTAAAGAAGAGAATGGAGCGCTAATTAGAGTTATAAGTAAATTAAGTAAATGAAATTCACTTAATTAAATAATTTAAATTAACAAACACACATACACAGAGAGAAAACAAGAAAAGAAAAACACGATAATAAAACACTTATACATACATACATACATGTTAATATTATTAATTAATAATATTGATATTAAAGAAAGAAAATAATAAATAAATTTCTAAATTAAATTATAAAGTAAAAGAAATTTAGAAGAAAAATTAAAAAAGGAAAAAGAAAATGCTGCTCCTTTAAAAAAAAAATCTTTATATATGTTTAAATGATTTTTATTATTTTAAATAAATTTATAAAATTATTATTATTATTAATAAATTGAAAACTGAAACAAATAATAAAAGTAAAAGTTTAAAATTTTTATATAAGTTGGTGTTAAACATTAAATTTAAATTATTTTTTAAGTAAATACAAAAGAAAAACACAACACAGAAGAAAAACAAAGTAAAACTTGTTTTTTTGTTTTTTAATGTAATGATTTAAAAAATTATATATTAAAATAATTAAATTAATAAAACAAATGAAAACATAAATCATTCATTCAAATTTATATACATACATAAAATCACACATACAAACATACATACACTTTTACATACATAAAATGCATATATTTATATTTATATCTCAATATATATATTTTTGTTTGTTTAAATTTATAATAAATAAAATAAAAAAAGGAAGAAAAATATTAAAACAATTTAAATACATTTAAAAGAAAACAAAACATTTTTTTTTTATTTTTATTATTACTTTTACTATAATAAATATATATATTTTTTTTAATATAAATATATTTTTATTGCAGACACTGTTTAGATACAGAAATATTGTATTTTTGTTTCATTTATATTTTTTAATTAATTTTATTATTACATTAACATTTATTTAAAGAATACATTTGTATTAATAATCTAAATTATCTAATTTTGAGAGAAAGAGAGTTAGAGTTATATAATGAATAACATCTTAATTTCAGAATTTTATAGGAAATATCAAGCAGATATTTTCAATTTCTAAAAAAAGATTTTATGCCTTAATGGGACCAGTTGTGCAAAAATCTTTATTTACTGCTCTGGGGGGAGTTTTTTCCCAGCGTGGATCCGCACATGATTAAGTTATTATCATTTAATGTTTAGAAACTTAGTTTCCTGAACGTAGTTCCTTAAAATTTTCCAATCAGTTTTCCTTAGAAGCAAAATTTGCCTCATAATATTTGATTATAATTTTGATCATATCTTGAAAAGTTTTCTAGAGTTTACAGTAATTACATTGTGAGTGAATAGTTCCAGTATTTGTAATATAAACGAACATGCTTGAAAAAAGCTAAGCTAAGGGTCTAGTAACTAGACTCTAGTCTTTGAACAAGTACATACATTAGTTTAGAAACTAGGATAGGAACTAGTTTATACACTAGCCTTTAAATTATTCTCTGAACTTGTCAGTTGACCAGTCTATGGATCAGTCCATGGACTAGTTTATGAACCAGTCTATAAACTAATCTTAGAAAAATTTGTGGACTAGTCTAAATACCTGTCTATATACTAGTCTAGGGGCCATTCTATGGACTAGTTTATGGGTTTAGTCCAGAGACAGGCCTATACACTTGTTTAGGATTTGGTCAAGATTCTACACTTTTAACTATTCTATAGACTAGTCTAGCGACCAATATATAAGCTAGTAAATAGACCACTTTATGGATTAGTCTATGCACTAGTCTTTGTAATAGCCTTTGTACTAATCTTTATACTATTATATGGACTATTGTAATGATTAGTCTATGCACTAGTCTATTCCATAGCTTATGAACTATAGTAGGGAAAAATCTATAAAATTCCTTTTAAACATGTCTGATCCATTTAGGTTATCCCAAAGGGTATAGTCTATGAACAAGTACATACATTAGTTTAGAAACTAGTCTAGGAAATAGTTCGAACATTAAGCCAATCACTAAGCTTTAAATTAATCCCTGATATTGTCTGTTGACCAGTCTATGGATCAGTACATGGGCTAGTTTTTTAAACATTCTATAAAATTTGTGGACTAGTCTAAATACTGGTCTATAGACTAGTCTAGGGGCGATTCTATAAACTAGTTTATGGACTTGAAGGGTTTAGTCCAGGCACAGGTCTATACACTTGTTTAGGATTTGATCAAGTTTATACGCATTAAACTATTCTATGGACTATGTAGTCTAGCGACTATAAGCTAGTAAATATACCACTTTATGGATTAGTCTATACACTAGTCTTTGTACTAGCCTTTGGACTAATCTTTATATTATTATATGGACTATTGTAATGATTAGTCTATGCATTAGTCTATTTCATAGCCTTTGAACTATTCTAGGGACCAATCCATAAAATCCCTGTAAACATGTCTGATCCATTTAGGTAATCTCAAAACTTCTCCCCTGTAAACATGATTGGTGTATATGATCCATTAAGTAGTCTTATGGAATGCAAACAGAGATCATGTTGATTTTTTTTAGAAATCAACTTGATCCATAGCCTTCATAGCATAAGACTATGTAGCTGATCATGTACTACCATGGAAGTTAGCAAGGAGTGAGTAGTTTAAGAATTACTCTGACTTTTTTCATACAAACCTATTTTGCATTTCAATTCGAATCGAAATTTTCTCCGTTTTGCAACTTTGGTATAAGGCATTTCGATTCGACTATCCGTCACATAAACAACAACTTACATAAACATAGGTACGATCGCAACGCAGAATACACACATTCGTAAAGCATTGAAAGGAAATGGTATTACTTGTTCGTTTTCTTACGATTCAGTTTTTGGTTCGAATATCTTTTTTTGATCGTTTCATAACTGAATGCGTAAAAGTAATCGAAATGCAGAATAGGGGTGATTATATATATTTTCACAATATTTGAATTTGACCAGCCCTAGTCCTTTTAGGGGTACTTTTTACATGCGTCTGTGGAGTTGTCTCCACTTTTGCAAGGTTACGATTTTAGGTCCGATTATTTAGACCACTCTAGGGAATATTTTATGATCTAGTCTTTAAAGTTTGGAGTAGTCAACAGACTTTTCTATAGACTTTATACTAGATAGAAAGATGTTCAATAAACTAGTATTATTCTATGCGCAAGTCTAGCGATTAGTCTTGACTCATTCAATCACTATTCTAATTTGAGGAACAAATCTTTGGACTAGTTTAACAAATCCTTGGTCTAGTTCATATATATACATATATGCAGGTACAAGATCTAATATATTGTACTATATCGAACTAATTTGTTTACTAGTTTAGGGACTAGACTGTGAACTTATCTGTAGACTATTTGTGGAATATTTTCGTGGGTCTATTGCAGTATTCTTTAAAGTCCTATAATTTTAAATAGCACTAACGTTCCCATGTCTGGTTGCTATTTAAAACTTATTTAATTAATAGCTCGATTTCAAATCTTGTTAAAACTTCTCAAGCTTTCTTTCTCTCTCTCTCTCTCTATCTCTCTTTTTTTACTCAGACCATAAAACTCACCTTCACCTGCGAAATATTATTGTAATTTTAATATTATTTAATTAAAAAAAAAAATTAAAAAACATTATGAATTATTTCTATAAAACTTAAGTTATTAATCATTATTAATTTAATAATAATAAATTAAAACTTGACACATTTTTATTTTAATTATCTTGACAGCAATAAATATTATTTTTTAATTAATTAATTTTCTTATTTAACACACTATTAATTATGTGTAGAGTTAATTTCTATATTTTAAAAATTTATTTTAAAACATAAACTTATTTGTATAGTTTAGTTAAGTGCATTTGTTTTTTCTTTTAAGTTTAAATTTTAATTTATTTCGTTTAAACTTTTCTCATTTAAATTTCCAATATTATTTTATTAATTATTATTTTTTTAGTTTTAATTTATTTGTAAAAAAATATATAAGAAAATGTGAAAACAATATCAACATGAAAAAAAACTATAATAATCAATGTGAGTTATAAATGTGCTTTTTGTTAAAATAAAATAAAAATGATTTTATTATAAAAAAATAAATAAAGAAAGAAAAAAATGCAAATGTTTAATTTTTAAATGTTTGAGTTTAGGGGATTTCAAAACGAACAGGAAATGGGAATATTTTAATTTTCAAAACAAAATTTCATAGATTAACGAATTTAGCTTCAGTTATAACCAAATTTTAACAGATAGCATAAGTATTTCCTAAATTCTACTTATTCTAAAGTTTCCTACTGGGTATTTAAGAAACTTTGAATGTATGAATGAAATCAAGTGACAGCTTGTGTTAAAAACTAATGTCAAATGCAAATAGTTAATTAATTACAAAAGTATGCTAAGTAATATTTACTCATATACAATCAAAATCTAATCAACTACAAGTGTCTAAAAGTGTTTTATTTACATAGACTAACTATATCAAATATAAACTATTTATTTAGTAACTTTCGCTGAAATATATCTTAAACATAATAGTAATAATAACAAAACATATATTTTCTTATTGCTTTTTATCTTTATTAACGCATAATAAACAAATTTATTGAGAATTTTTTAAATTTTCAAATATCTCGAAACTTTAGAATACATATTATTCATCAGTTTGTTAATGAGATTAGACGGAACGTGTTGGGAAAGTTATTCAAATTTAAAATAAATTACCAGGAAAAATAAAAAATAAAAAAACTTAACAAAAACATCTTAAAGTACAACAATAATAATGTTAATTGATCATAAAATATTAAAAACAATTACCGTGCGTAAATAAAAAATAAATAAAAAAATGAATTTAAAATTTAACATCACCTTCTTATAGATTCTCTTGGCTATTGTTAAATTAGGAGTTACCTCTTTAGTGGGCACTTGTAATCAATGTTTTGCTAGCAATAATATTGCCTGTTTAGATGAAACACATTTTGCCACTTGTTTCCAAGGTTCACCCACTTCGACCATAACAAAATGCCCAAACAATCGCTTTTGTACGGATGATGTTCTTATATGTCATTCCACACCGGAGGGTTTTTCACCTATTTGTCATCATGATAACTGTAATGATTGTGAGGCTACTAATGGAATTTTTTCTTGTCTAGATGAGACTACTTATGGTTATTGTTTTGGTGGTAATACTCCGCTAAAGGGTACTTTACGTTCGTGTCCAAAGGGTTATGTTTGTAATTTTAATTTTCGCGAAGTTTGTGTACCGATGGAGACACATGAGGTAAATATGAATGTTTAATAAAAGTTTAATAATAAGGATGATTTCATACATAGATAGATAGGGAGTTAGATGGATAGATAGATAAATAGATAGATAGATAGATAGATAGATAGATAGATAGATAGATAGATAGATAGGTAGATAGATAGATAGATAGATAGATAGATAGATAGATAGATAGATAGATAGATAGATAGAAAGATAGAAAGATAGAAAGATAGATAGATAGATAGATAGATAGATAGATAGATAGATAGATAGATAGATAGATAGATAGATAGATAGATAGATAGATAGATAGATAGATAGATAGATGGATATATAGATAAATAGATAGAAAGAAAATGTAAGTTAGATAGATAGATAGATAGATAGATAGATAGATAGATAGATAGATAGATAGATAGATAGATAGATAGATAGATAGATAGATAGATAGAAAGATAGAAAGATAGAAAGATAGAAAGATAGATAGATATATAGATAGATAGATAGATAGATAGATAGATAGATAGATAGATAGATAGATAGATAGATAGATAGATAGATAGATAGATAGATAGATAGATAGATAGATAGATAGATAGATAGATAGATAGATAGATAGATAGATAGATAGATAGATAGATAGATAGATAGATATATAGATAGATAGATAGATATAGATAGATAGATAGATAAATATATAGATAGATAGATAGATAGATAGATAGATAGATAGATAGATAGATAGATAGATAGATAGATAGATAGATAGATAGATAGATAGATAGATAGATAGATAGATAGGTAGATAAATAGATAGATAGATAGATAGATAGATAGATAGATAGATAGATAGATAGATAGATAGATAGATAGGTAGATAGACAGATATATAGATAGATAGATAGATAGATAGATAGATAGATAGATAGATAGATAGATAGATAGATAGATAGATAGATAGATAGATAGATAGATAAATAGATAGATAGATAGATAGATAGATAGATAGATAGATAGATAGATAGATAGATAGATAGATAGATAGATAGATAGATAGATAGATAGATAGATAGATTGATTGATTGATTGATTCATTGATCGATTGATTCATTGATATAAACCTAATATGTATACTCTTCATCAGCCATCTTGCGCACTTAATACACCTTCAACAACTCCAACCACAACAATTACAACAGAAATCAGTACAATACCCATCGAGTCCACAACAGACACAACTACAAATGATCAGACATCAACTACAACAGAAATAACCACGGACTCAACAACGGAAATAACCACAGAATCTACAAACCTACCCACAACGCAGGAAACGGAATCTACAACAGAAACAACAACTGAACTAAGCACAACATCTACAAGCTCGAACCCGCCAACTACGATAAAACCACGTGATCCCAATACAATTTGTGGAGAGATTGGAAAAACGGGTTATTTTAAATCGGACGATCCGACATGTCAAGAGTAAGTATTATTTTCTAAATGTTAAAAAACGTTTATTAATATTTTGTTTTTATTTTTAACCATTTATTTCAGATATGTCTACTGTTATCTTTTATCGGGACAATATTTGGGTTGGGTTTACTATTGTGATGGTTACTTTAATGCCGCTACGCAAAAGTGTCAAAAAACAAGACCTTTAGATTGTATTGCTTATTAAAGTTGACTGATTGCCGTAATGATTGTTGAAATTTAAGAACAGTTGTCCGGTTTATGATCGGTGCATAGTCTATGCGAACTATCGTAGTATTGTCCGCTTGGGCAGAGTTTTAATAGTCCTTTTGGTTTATCATTCATATTAAAACATATTATGAATCTAGAATAAGAAAAAATACAATACATATTAAACATAAATTGATAATTAAATAAATTTTTTATTTGGACTTCTAGAAAAAATCTTGCAAAATCCATTAATTTCAATGATATGATTGTATGATTTTTCTAAAATTTTAAATAAACTTCGGATGTGTTGATTATTATCTGATGATCGTTTTGAGGATATTTCTATTAAACTTATGTTAAGTCAAATAAATTCATTAGAAATCACACCCATTTTGTTGAACAATTAATCAGCATATTTTTTTATCGAAACAAAAGAACTGTTAAGTCATTATTAAAAGTTCAATATAATGAATGTATGAATGTATAGTCGGGCATAGCCCACCATATGATATCCTAAATGAGGCTTCATATAGGAGTATAGGTCAAACATTGGTCGATCCTCGGTAAATTTGGGAAAAGGATATATTTTTAAATAACAGTTAGCTTTGTTGAGTTTCATTTCGATACAAATTGTTACAAGTAAATTTGTTTAAGACATTTTTTGAAGTAGGGTTTATATGGGGCTAAGGTCAAATAAGGGCCGATCATTACGAAAATCTGCAGTGTGCCAATTTTAAAAGAGATAATAGTTTATTTGACGTAATTATTGCATAAAAAGCAAAGACCAAATCGCTTGGTACGGTTGTATGGGGGCTAGGTGAAATAATGGACCGGTTTCAATTATTTTCAATAGGCTTTGTTCAAGTGCCAAAAACATACTTCGTCCAAATTTTATCAAATTATCTTGCGGCCTGCACCCTGCGCACAAGGTTTACATGGACAACCAGACGGACAGACGGACGGATGGACATGACTAAATCGACTCAAAAAATTCTGAATCGATCGGTATACTTTTAGGTGGGTATTGGAGCAATATTTTTATGTGTTACAAACATCAGTACAAACCCACTATAGTGATGTATGGTATAAAAACTTACTTGGTGCAGGATTTATCACAATCATATGGAAAAGTTCCTATAGTACGCTGTCCACAGATCTTATCAAAATCATCATCACAAACTGCTTCGATTTGATAAGCAGCAACTAAAACTAGACACTATAATACAAAAAATTTATTATATTTTTATATAAAAAAATATATATAGTTCTTACCATTAACAAAATAAATGTCTTCATATTTTTTTTATTTACTCAATAGAAACGATCAGTTAAATTATATGAGTCCAAATGTTAGATAAATTTAAGTAACATTCGATTTTATATCGTATCCATAGAAAAATTTGCTCTATATTTATACAGATATGTTAACAAAAATAGCATAATGTATAATTGAAAATGTGATTTTGTACATTTATGAAAGATTAAATTGTGGATCAAGTGACGGGGTAGTAAGGCGTATTTGCACATGTTGATAAGGTTTTACTACGCAATACATACTAATACAATTGAAGTGTTCATATTTATAAAATTTTATTACTGTAAACAGATTTTATGGTAAGAAAACATATAGAAAGAAATTTGTTTTCAAAATAAAAAAATTTTCTATATCTATAATTATGTATTTAAAAATATGATTCCATATAATTTGGGTGCAACTACTTTGCGTAGTTAAACAGAAAATTTCCTTTAAAAAAACATTTTCAATTTAAAATTAAACAGGAGTAAACCGCTGGCCCTGTCGTGGTCAAACAAAAACCCCTATTTTAATCGAAAATTACCAGTTTTGTATTTAGTTTAGAGTAAATATATAAAACTTCAAGATATTTGCCACGGAAACTTTATTAATACCTAATATACTATACTTTTTCGACGTATATTTTTTAGCTCTATCCTAGCAAAAATAAAATGAAGTACTTCCAAAAGAATAACATTTATCACCACTTCAAAAGTAGCACTAAGTGAATTTATTTAGCTTATGTGGAAGTGATGTTTATTAACTTTCAAAGAAGCGAAAAGAATCCAATTTTGTTTAAAATTTAAGTTTTTTTTCTTTTGTACTAAAAGTTTTTGCTAAAAGTTTAGCTCTCAAAATCGATAATAAATATTTGACAATTGGCATATACTTTATAGTTTATAGTCATTTTAATAGTATATTTTCATTTTGAATTGAATTCTGTTCTCTGCTGCTTTACCAACACAAATATAACTATGGTAGTCCATGGTAGTATGTGTTTGAGCACTATGGGAGTTGATCGATAAATCCGTATAATTTATTTATGTTTATATTATTCAAGTCAATTTAGTTGTATTCAATAATAATACAATTTCACTTCCTAAAAACTTCAAAAAAAAAAAAAAAAAAAAAAAAAAAAACAGTGAAAATGACTTTAGATGTACCTCAGTACTTCCATAGCGTAAATTCTACTTCTTTTTTCGCTTCTTTGGAAGTTCTTTTTTTTTTGCTAGGATGTAAAACGGTCCTACCGTTTTGAAATTTTCAAAAATTGTATCAAAGTTATAACCTACAATAGAGATTAAAGCCAACAGATATACATATCTGAAAACATAGTTAGTTAGTAAGTTAGTTAGTTAATTAGTTAGTTAGTTATTTAGTTAGTTAGTTATTTAGTTAGTTAGTTAGTTAGTTAGTTAGTTAGTTATTTAGTTTTAAAAGAGGATGTATATACATCAAATACGAAGAAATACACCTAGGCCTCTATCGGCCCTGTTGTGCGCTCCTTAACCAGTGCCTGAGGTGGGAATCGAACCCACCTCCTCCGGTCTACCAGACTAGAACACTAACTACTAACCTACCTGAGGCCATTTGAAATCATAACAAATTTTATAAAAAGGATGACTTCACACTGTCAAACCGCTTTGATTATGGGAAAAATAGGGTTTTTTTTCAAATACTAGGAAAATATATCTTGATAACGTAATATGTTGAAGAAATTCTGAGCTCTGATTGGATTGTATGCAATCATTTATTTTGTTTACTATATCCAGTATTGTGACCTCCGGTAGGTTAGTGGTTAGAGTTCTAGTCTGCTAGGTGATGGGTTCAATTTCCACCTGTGGCACTGGTAAAGGAGCGCACAACTGGCTCGATAGAGGCCTAAGTGTATTTCTTCGAATTTGATGTACATACGTACATCCTCCTTTCAAACTAACTAACTATATCCAGTATTACCACTTTAATTTAGTTCTAAAAGTTGCAGTACATAGTTTTTTTAACCAATTATAAACTGTACCTCGTATATGGCGATTAATATGAATACAAATTTGAAAAGAATGATAAGAATTTAAAAATATTTATATTTTTATACCATCTTGGGTCTAGAGTCGAATGGGGCGTGATTATTACTTCAATTGGTATTAGCCTTAATGTTTATACTAGTGGCTTCCCTGTCACGTAAATATCTACATATATACTAGGGTTATATAAATGGACTTTCGAATAATCGAACAATCGACTTTTTGTCGAAAAAAGTCGAAAAGTCAACTTTGGAAATAAAAGTCGAAAAAATTCGAAAAGGCGAAAAAAGACGATAAGTCGAAAAAAGTGGAATAAAGTCGAAAACACGAACATAGTAGAAAAAAGTAAAAAAAAATTAAGTGGAAAAAAGTCAAAAACTCTAAAATAATCGGAAAAAACTCGGAAAAGAAATAAAAAAATAGTCGAAAAAAGTCGAAAAGTTGGAAAAAGTCTAAAAGTCGACTTTTAATTAAATGAATAAAGTCGAAAAATCGACTTTTCATAAAATGCAAAAAGTCGAAAGGTCGACTTTTAACTAAATGCAAAAAGTCGAAAAGTCTGACGGGCAAACAAACATGACTTAAACGTCTCAGAAAGTTATTCTAAGTGTTACAAACTCATAACAACTTCCCCACTTTGTTGATGTAAGATATAAGCTCAAGAGCCCTATTCGTCTGTATGATAGCTATGTTAAATATTGAACCGATTTTAACTATTTCTAATAGGCTTACATGTAAAATTCATCATAGCTTGAAAATTGCGACCGTAACTTTTGAATATTCCTACAGTGATTCTCTGTCGATTATGAATAGGTCATACTCATTTGTGTTTTAGCACGAAACCATACAATAGTATTCACCTAATCCCCATTTAAATTCTAATACCCCGAATGGTAATTCATAAAGATCATAAAGAAGTTTTTATTATTATAATATGGCCAATTATGAACAATAATTCCCCGGAAGTTTATTCTCTTTTGCATACTTTATGTATAGAAGAGGTAAAAAACTCCTTTGAAATTTCTTATTCAGAATAGTCGTGAATGTGTTTTTATTTCCAGTAAAACTAATATAAATAATTTAGTAATTAATTAGTCTTAAATATACTTAAAATTTGAAAGTGTGTCATAAAGTTATATGCACACATCTGGTTTAGGAGCTGAGCAAAATTTAGCACCGGGAGGAAAATATTGCCCTAATTGACAGTTCTTTTTTATGCCAGCTAACGAGGTTCCGGAAATGTAGCACACAACGAAGCTGTAATAACAATAAATAATATATTTAACAATATTTTCTAAAAATACATTTAATTACTTTAAATCTGATAAAACTATGAAAAGTTATATTTAGAAAATTGTTACTTACGTAGTACAAGTGGGATCATCTGCATAAAATGAACCAGTAGTAGCAGCATCCTTACAAATAGTATCAGGATCGCGAGGTAAAGATGGGACTGTTGGCGTTGATGTTGTTGTTGTAGATGGAATCTCTGTCGTAGTAATTATAGAGTCTGTAGTAGTGGTTGTAGGATCTGTAGTTTCGGTTACAGGTTCTGACGTTGTTGTTGATGATTCAGTTGTCGATTCTGTATTAGAGGTTTCTGTTGTAGTCGTTGTTGTAGATGATTCTGTAGTGGAGGTTTCTGTTGTCGTTGAATCATCATTTGTAACACAACTTGGCTAAAGATTATTGAAAATAAAAAACTTAGTATTATAGCCTTTTTGACCAGGAGGCCAAATATAAACATACCTTGCTAAGATGACTTTCTGTACAGAAACCATCTTGACTATAAATATCACAAACGGTATCCCCCAGACAATACGAGACATCTGCACCTTCAACAGGTTTATCTGCGCCATAGCAAAAAGCAATTGTTGTCTCATTTACACATGCATAGACATTATTTTTGTTACAAACACCACATTGATTTGAATTGCGAACACATGTAGGCTTGGCCTCAGGCAGAGGATAACAGACATTAGGATCGGTCGTGCAAACATGATTTTCAGGACATGTTATGAAATCTTCAGTGGGTATGCCTTATAATTTAAAAAAAATATTTAATTTCTAATTTGATGAACAAGTAAAATCATTTGATTACCATTTATACACAAAGAAAATACATTTTCCTTATGACAGGCCACATTATTTGAACTTTGACACACATCACAATCACTCTGAACACAGGCCACACAAATCACTAAAATAAACTTAAGTAAACTGTGTATTTAATCGTATTTTGAAAACTATTTTAAAGATTTTTACCAATTTTTTAATTAATATTTTCATTTTATTTTTTTTATAAAATTCAATATTTGGGGGTGAAATTTCTTTAATATTTGTTTTAATGTTTCTTTAATAGTGTCGCAGATTATTCTAATTCAAATTTTAACACACATACTGTCTTTTATAATAGTTTTGATTAGTTATCTTACGTTTATCTTTATGACTTACACGAAATTTCGCACTATATTAATAGTAGTCTGTACATATGCGTAATATTTCAATGCCAAGAAAATTTTGATGCCAAAATTAGTGGGTGAATTGTTAAGTTAATATTAAAACTACATGCCTGTGATTTGCTAAACATTCTATATATTAATCCTTCAGAATATATAAATATATTTTATTTATTAACGATTAGATGATTTTAGGAAGAAGATCATACATATATGCAAGCTTAGTATTACAAAATATAGATCTATTAATGAATACTTATGTATTTACAGATTTTGCCTATTTTAAATAAAAACAAGTATGAATGTATAGTCGGGCGTAGCCGACCATATGATACCCTACACCAGTCAGTATGTATGATAAATTGGGGATTATTTAAAAAAATAAAGCATTTGGTTTGTTTTTTTTAACTTTATTTCGGAATATTTTTACTTTTTTTTGGCAAAGGGCTCAAGGGGGAGGGCTCAAAGGGGAGTAGGGCAAAATATGGCCCTATCCTTAAAAATGTTGGTAGGGGGAGTTAAGTCTTCTTCAATATTATTTATGTAGAATTTAAAAGTGTTATTAGTGTTTGTAAGTGAATTTTGACCTTTAATTCATTTTCTGAAGGGGAGTTTGTATGGGGGATAGGGTCAAATGAAGCCCGATCATTACAAAAATCGGTAATGCCATTTAAAGTTCTATAAAACTAAGTTTTGTCGAATTTTGTTAACATAATAGATCATTTAAATTAATTATAAGCCAAAAGGCCCTATTTGGGGGGTACGGTTGTATGGGGGCTAGTCAAAATAATGGACCGATTTTAACCATTTTCAATAGGCTTCGTCCTTGGGCCAAAAGAAGCGTGTGTGCCAAATTTCATCCAATTATCTTGAAAATTGCGACCTGTACCTTGCGAACAAGGTTTACATGGACAGCCAGCCGGTTGGTTGGTTGATAGAATCGAAGAAACCCCGTTTTGACAGGACCACTCCAGACTCGTCAGATGTTGTATTTGTAGTATTAGATCCAGTACGTAGCTGTAAGAAATCTGGTTAGATCCCAGCAAAAAATAATTGATGTCATTCTTTACAAACGACATCTTAATCACATCTAAAAATGCGATTATGTATTTTTTGCTTTTATAAACCAAATATTTTCTTACAAATAAAAACCCAGTTAAAGCATCCGGACTTAATTTCATCAAAAGTATTAATGGTCTCCACCAGAAAAAAGTTTTAGAGTTTTAATGGTCTCCACCAGGTTATATCGTGAGTATTCTATGGTATCATAATCTCACTCTGAGGTAAAACGAAAGCACGCGGTCAATGAAGACAACGCATAACATAGAACAGTTATACGAAGTAGTGCATTAAATTAATGCGGGGTTAGGAGTGTACATCAAACTTTTGTAAAAAACCAATGAAATTAACATAAGCATGTCATTGAACGAATTTGGTTTATTTTTGAAATCCAAATATCGGATTTTTATTGCATCTATGAATAAGATTAGATGTAGTTCATAGTTGTCAAAAATGAACAACATCCCTTCCAAAATTGGAAGTACTTCAAGTATGTTATTTGTGTTGAAAATTCTACTTCTTTTTCTTCACTTTTTTTGCTGGGATATGAAGTGAGTGCCAAGGAAGAGGTTTCTTTTCTCGGCCAGAGCAGGGCATTCACAGAGGAGATGAAAGACCGTTTCTTTTTTTCCCTGTCTTTGCAACTGCGACAATGATCATTGAAAGGGAGACCAAGCCGACTTGCGTGACTGCCTATTACCTAATGTCCTGTTATTACTGCTATCAGCCTACTTCGGTTTATAAGGTGTCGTGTGCGCTTCTCATTGAAGGAGGGCCACACTAACTTGGCACCTTTACATGTGTCTAGGTTATTCCACCTATTTTCAGCCTTTTGAAGAAAGAATCTGAGGATATTTCTACTGAAACGGCGTCGGAAATGTCAAGAGCAGATCCCGTTCTGGCAAGCTCATCTGTCTGTTCATTACCGTAGTATTCCCTATGCACAGGGACCCAAACAAGGGTACTGTCAGACAGGCGACCAGCATTGACAGATCCTTCTTGCATTGTCTAACTAATAGGATATAGTAGTATAAGGGTTTAGTGAGAGAAGTGCCGCTTGAATATAGACAAAGATTTATGTTGCAGGACTGACATAAGAGAAGATAGGTTAGATTGTTTGCAGAATTCATACTACATCAAATCCGAAGAAATATACATAGCCTGTTGTGCGCTTCTTTTCAAAGAAAAACTAGTAAGAAGTTATAGTCGGGCGAGGCCGACCATATAATACCCTACACCTATATACGAATAAAATGTGAATTAGTTTTCATAATAAAGCATTTAAGTTGAATTGTACCTTGCCTCAGATATAGGTACTCAAGCCATTTATTGTTTAATAAAACTGTGAATATTAAAGTAAAATTTTAAAGGGGGCTTTTTATAGGGGCTAGGGTCGATTGATGCCCTATAATTATAAAGTTCATGAGTTTCATCAAGACCAGTATAGGACTTGGTTTTGCAGCATTTCAATGAAATTTGCCATGTGCCAAATTTCTTTGAAATATCTCCAAAATTGCGACTTGTAGTTTGATTACAAGGGCTGGAGTTCTCTAATGAAGACCCAGAAGCAGAATATATGGTTAACCAAATCATAGCTTCCAGACAGAAGTACGAGCAATAACGGAATGCGTAAATTGGATTAGAATAAATATGGCGCCCACAGCGCTTAATATATTTACCGACAGCCAGAAGGCAATTAAGTCGATATCAGGAGATAAATCTAAATCTATGGCCGTATTGTATTTTAAGAAAGCTTTAACTGAATACTCTCCCAGAGGTAAGGTTGTGGGTGATGTGAACCTTACCCACTCGGGAATAGTCGGTAACGAAAGAACGAATGTAATAGCTTAAAAGGCAAGGGAGCTCGAGGCAGTTAACCTGACAAACGCAAAACCATTCGACGCAACAAATGCAGAACTACAAATATAGGTGAGAGAATCCCATAAGATATCTTGGAATAATGAAACAGTGAGTAGAACCACGAAAATCCTATGGGGCGACCCTGATGAGAGCAAGATGAAAAATCTTCTCAGAAAGAGCAAGTCTGAAGTTAGTATGATAGTATATATAGTAAGATTCTTAGTAATTACCTTCAGGAAACTGAGTTTCTGAACACTGAAAAATAATTCATTCAGTTCCTTTTTTCTCATGATAAGGGGAGCACAACAGGCCCTATTGTGGCCTAGGTGTATTTCTTCGGATTTGATGTAGTATTCATTACATTATATAGTAAACATTAACTAATAACCAATTACTTTTAATTGTAATTATCGTTTTAATTAATTGTAATTTCGGTGATTAATTTATCAAGGAAAGAGATTTTGAATCGAATTTCAGTCAAGTTAAAGTGATTTCGTAAAGGGGTTCTTATATGGAGGTTAGAACCAACTTCTTAGTGCATAAAAATAACTGGGTATGTTTTTTAACTATTGCTCCATAACCAAACAACATTTTGATTTAATTTTTCATAATTTCCAACGGGGTTACTTACTATAAAATACTATTTGATGAATAATTCTAAGTAAAAAATAAAAACAAATTCAATTTCATTATCACTTTTAAAATATGTCATATCTTTTAACACATCAGATAATTTTAGTTACTTAACATAGAAGTTAATAAATTTGTCTACTTTTCCCTTAGATATTTTGATCCGACTAACAAATAAGATATTTTATTGACTTTTGTTTACTTACCCAACAAAAACTTAGTAATGACATGTAGTTAACCTAATAATGACTTACACATAATGATCGTGCGTGTTGTGTATACGACAGTGGATAACACTACAACCCGATAACTTCTTATTTTTAATGATTTATTTAAATAGTTATCTCTTAGTGAGTGTTGTAAGCACATGGCTCTAATGACATTGCTGTTAAAGTGTAATGAGTTAAAATGCCAATGAGTAAGTAATACTTTTAATAGCTTTTTCAATTAAAGACTTTGCAATATAAGTTTTTGCTGGGTATATTCGAATGAATGTATTAGAATATAACTAAATGTGAAAATTTTATTACTTTATATATTTCCTGAGAGCAAAGTTTACGAGATTATAAATCTTAAAAGTAATGTTGTTTTACTTCCTTTAAATATAATTAAAAATGTATTAAACTAATAAAAAAATTTACAAGATTTAAATTTGTGGATACATTGTCAAGTCATCGTAATAATTAGTGATTTACCTACAATCAAAGCAATCGATCTATTGATTGATTTTGTCATTCCCTTTATAAGACATCGAAAAATTGATCATAGTTCAAAAGTTTACTGGACCTTTTTAATTTATTAGATAATTTAGTCATGCCTGCAAAAAATAGAGACTACTATGCCCACGCTTGTAAAGTATAGTAAACACAGGTTATATATGACATTCCTCTTATGTATATGTCAAAATTTACTACTATAACAATGTGATATCTTGGAATTATGGAAGTACATGATTTGCAAAATGGTCCCATGTAATGTAGACTATTAATTATGGTACACATTGGACTAATAAACAGATCATTTAGCCTAATAATATTTACTAGAAAGTAGTTTTGGAATCACCTTAATAGGTCACGTACTTCAAACATGTTTGCAGGGCCGTCCATACGTTTGTCTGGTGAAAACACGATACACAAGAAAGCTAGAGGGCTCAAATTTTGTACAATTACTCCTTATAGATACGAACAAAATTCTTTGCCAAGTATCGGTCTATAACTTACCCTAGATAAATTCATAATTGAAAACGTCGTTAAGATATATAACTGGTCAAAAATACATGTTTAGTGATAAAATTTAAAACAAACCTGACAAATAGCAAACATAATCTGAGTATCAAATTTTGTGAGAACCATAAATTTCATGGGAACAAAAATTCCCTACAAATTAGATAAAGACAGGTTCAGAATTGGCCCTAGAGAAAATTAAGTTATAACTCATAACTGGCTAAATATATTACCAGCAAAAGGTCACTAACACGATTGAACATAAACAATAAGTATATTATACAACAAAAGAGATCGCATACAATCAGATATTTTTATTTAATATATTCAATCATATATTATATTAATACTACTATGCACAAATATCTGGCTTAGGCGCTGAGCACTTATCTGCACCTGGCGGAAAATATTGATCCTTTGGACATTTTCTAATTAATCCACGAATTGCGTTGTTCATTTCGAAGCATAAAATGAAACTGTAAAAAAGAAAAATATAAGATCGAGAAATATGAAATCCTAATTGTGGAAGACTTTTGACAAAAGTTCTATATTATATGTACTTACGTCATGCATTTTGGATCGCCTGCATAAAAGGAACCAGTTGTTCCCGCATCTTTGCAAAAAATGTCAGGGTCGACGGGACCAGAAGGTTTAGTTGTTGTTGTACTTGTTGTTGTCGGTTCTGTTGTAGTGGTGGTGGTCGATTCAGTGGTTGTGGTTGTTGGTTCGGTAGTTGTGGTTGTTGGTTCCGTTGTAGTAGTAGTAGTAGTTGGCTCCTTTGTTGTTGTAGTAGGTTCTGTAGTTGTAGTTGTAGGTTCAGTTGTTGTAGTAGTTGGCTCTGTAGTTGTGGTTGTCGTAGTTGGCTCAGTTGTAGTTGTCGGTTCCGTAGTGGTTGTAGTTACCTCAGTAGTAGTAGTAGTTGGTTCTGTTGTTGTGGTTGTTGTAGTTGGCTTCATAGTGGTTGTAGTAGTTGGTTCCGTGGTCGTTGTAGTTGCTTCAGTAGTTGGCTCTGTAGTTGTGGTTGTCGTAGTTGGCTCAGTTGTAGTGGTTGTAGTTGTCGATTCCGTAGTGGTTGTAGTTGCCTCAGTAGTTGTAGTAGTTGCTTCTGTACTTGTGGTTGTTGTAGTTGGCTCCATAGTTGTAGTAGTTGTCGGTTCCGTGGTGGTTGTAGTTGCCTCAATAGTTGTTGGCTCAGTTGTTGTTGTGGTGGTGGTTGTAGTTGCCTCAGTAGTTGTAGTAGTTGGTTCACTTGTAGTGGTTGTCGGTTCAGCAGTTGTAGTTACTGAGCCCGGATCATCGTAATCATTATCATTTGGATACGTTACACAACTTGGCTGAAACATTTTAATTAAATATTTAATAAAGTTTTATATCAAAACTTTCCCTCCAAAACATACAAACCTTAGCCAAATAACTTTCAGTACAAAATCCTTTTGTACTGTAGATATCACAAACAGTATCTCCTAAACAATAGGAAACATCAGCACCTTCAACTGGTTTATCTTCACCATAACAAAAGGCAATTGTCGTTTCATTTATACATGCGTAAACCTTATTCTCACTGCATACACCACACAAATGGGTGTGACGCACACAACTTGGCTTGGCTTCGGGCAGGGGATAACAGACATAAGGATCGGGAGTGCAAACATAATTTTCAGGACATGTTATAAAATCTTCGGTGGGAACACCTGTACAATTTTAAAATGTTTCTTTAACTCTGTTATAAATTAAGTTTAAAACCTTAACAAACCATCAATACATAACGAATATTCGTTTTCCTTATGACAGGCGACAAAATTTGAACTTTGACACACATCACATTCACTGCGTATTCCGTTAACGCATAATAAAAGTATGATCTGAAAAGTGGAACATTTTTAAATTTGATTTCTTTCTAAATTTTTTATATTTTTTACCACTTTTAGTATAAAAATCTTCATTTATCTGCTTTTTGCTAAAATTTTAACTTTAAGTAAAAATTATAGAAAATTTCACAAGTTTCTTTTAGAACACCACAAATTTGTATAATTTAAATTTAACATATCATCTATCTTTTATAATAATATTTTATTTTATCTTATTTTTGTCTTTCAATTTATCTTTATGATTTAGTTATACGATTTCTAATAGTGTTATTTTATATTCTTGTTTGAAAATCGCAAGAGTATAACGGAACTCAAGTGACAAATTTGATATAATTCACACATTTTAAGTTTAAGTGTTAAGTAAATAATAATTATTTATAGTAAATTTATGTAGAATATTAAGCAAATTTTTTAAAAAGCTTATTTAGGCAATTTGCTACACATTTAAGTAACATTAAATCAATTAAATGTATAGACAAGTTCTTTAATCCATCGATCGCTATCCTTAAAAATTAATCAAATGGATGCCCTCGAAATACGAAGTGATCACAGCTTTTCCTTTTAGAGATTTACTATTGTTTTTCCTTAGTGTACCCTAGGATATACGTAAACTCGGGGAGCAAGAGAGTCTATTGTGATTTGTTTCAAGAAATAACAAAATTAAATAGAAAATGTTTAATCTTCTGATTCTAGATCCCCTTCGTCTTAATAAAACCTACAAATGTTTCCATGTCTATAAAGATTTCATTGACTTCCTGTCTAGTTATAGTATTCTATTTGCTTTGGCATCCGCCTTTGGTCACAAGATCTGGCAATCACAAGATTACAGAAAAAGAAGAAAAACAAGAGTTGTTCTTTCACAAGTGAGAACGGTAAGGAGAAATAGGCTCAACGCCTACTAGTCCCGTATATACAGCGCCGTCCCTAATATTTATATGTCCAACATGTGGAACATGGGGACCTCATTATACCCACCACCACTAAATCAATTTCCAAACCACCCTATAGAAGTAGCACAATTTCTTGGCTTGGACTTAAATATAGAACCCCGGGTTTAAAAATTATATAGTTTAAGTTGTTACAACGAGAACTGCCATCCATTATGCTATGTTAGGATCTGTTATTAAAGTCTCAGGTATATTTTTACCAATCTAATGGTAAGAATCTTACAGGAAACTTGATAAATATAAGAAAATCATTCAAACAACACGCCTAGAATATTTTCTTCATCTTAGGGCAGGTTTTTCAGATAAAGATAAGCTTAGAACCTTCTCCGAGAACATCTTTCCTTTTCATCCCTATGTTTTTGCCAATGGCATGCTGTACACTTGAAACATCGTCCGCCACGGAGGCCAAGGTACCCACCTTCGTCTGCACCGTAACTGCACCTGCAGTTACGGTGTACCCACCTGCACCGTAACTTTCATCTTTTTATTTTTCATGTTTTTTTCCCAGTTTTTTGGTCAGCGGGGAATATAATATTCTCATGTGGTGTACAATCTGTAATGTACACCACATGAGAATATTATATTCCCCGCTGACCAAAAAACTGGGAAAAAAACATGAAAAATAAAAAGATGAAAGTTACGGTGCAGGTGGGTACACCGTAACTGCAGGTGCAGTTACGGTGCAGACGAAGGTGGGTACCTTGGCCTCCGTGGCGGACGATGTTTCAAGTGTACAGCATGCCATTGGCAAAAACATAGGGATGAAAAGGAAAGATGTTCTCGGAGAAGGTTCTAAGCTACCATAGCCTTTAAATATAGGTAAGGGTTCCGAATCTGAATCCTCAGATGATAATAACAACACCATTATAGCAAATCCCAAAAAGGATGAAGTAGAGCAAATGGTGAAACAGGTGAGTGATAGCATAGCTAAACTACCTATTACTAAATAAAGACTATTTGGAGCAAAAAGGAGGAAGTTAAAAAAGTTACTTCATGAAATCATAGTTAGTCAATCCAACGACTTTCCAAAGGAAAAGTCAGACTTTATTACAAGATCTAAGGCAAAGAGGATCAGGTCTCCCTCAAGTCAGAATCCTGAGAGTAAGGGTGACAACTCCAAGAAAAATATTCCGAAGACGACCACGTCGGCGAAATCAACCTCGAAAGTACGGTAATCCGACAGCCAAAATTCCAATAGACCAACAGAGTAAGGTAAAAGATGGCCTCCGGTAGGTTAGTGGTTAGTGTTCTAGTCTGGTAGACTGGAGGTGGTGGGTTCGATTTCCACCAGAGGCACCGGTTAAGGGGCGCACAACAGGCCCGATAGAGGCCTAGGTGTATTTCTTCAGATTTGATGCATATATGTACATCCTCCTTTCAAACTAACTAACTAAGGTAGAAGATCTGGTGAACAATAAGATTACAATAGGGAGCGTGAGCTGCGAGTTCAGCATGTGTTAGCACCCTAAAGAACTTGGTGGAAAGTATCCCTCCTCCCTGGGACGGTGCTAAGCAGGGACTACACATAAAAGGATGTGGCAGTAAACTGAGTAATGAACATTTATTGGAAATTCTTGGTGGTGAAAATGCTGAGCTGGTCGTGGAAAAATGGGACGTCTTTTACAGCAAAGAAGAACCTGAGGGAAATTTATTTGTAATAGTTATCGACCAGATGCAAAATGTACAATATAACAGGATTAGATTATATCGCTATTACAAAGGTAATCTTTCTCCGATGAAATCGGGTTCCAATTTAAATGCATGTAAGATATGCGATCGCATGACCGGACACAATTATTAAACAGAAATTGTTGACAACTGTGAATTATTGGTCCCATAAGGGCAAATACATAAAGGTGATGGCTGTTAAACGGATCGCTCTTACCTAGGACACAAGACTGTTCTGGGGACTTATAATTTCCGTCATCAAGAAGAGAAATGCACCTCTCAGAAATGATACACAGTGAGAGATTGAATGTAATTGCAATAAAGGCAAACAGAGCTTAAGGAAGTTAACCTTTCAAATGCAAATGACGCAACGAGGTTTGAAGGATTAAAGAACTAGTAAGTAGATCCACTAAGGGATCAAAATGAATAAGTCCGATGTCAGTATAATCTAGTTTCTACTACTAAATTAACTTTTATGTTTTCTCTTCAGAATCGAATATTAGTATGAGATAAAAGTGATCACTTATTTCTATTCATAACTTTGAAAAGCTAAACTCGTAATGAACATGGCTTAAGTATTTACTAAACAAACCGATAATTTAATGAAACAATAGCTCTTTTTCAAATATTCGATATACATATAAATGATCTTTTATTTGTTATTAATTTTATATATGTATATATATTGTAATATGTATAATATAATTTTTAATTAATTTTAAAGTAATTTCCATATAATTAGTTTCACTTAAAATATTCTTATTAAACAATACAACAATAATTTTTGCTTTTTGTGTGTGTGTGTGTTCATGATCATTTGATCGCAATATTTAGTTTTAGATTAAATTTTAAACTATGTATTTAGAAAAAAAATGTTAAACAAAAAACAATATATGTATAATTGTGTAAATTGTATATTAAATATGATAATTGCAAAGAAAAATTATTGAAATTTATGTAAATATTTAAAATTGTTAATAATATAATTGTTAATGATAAGAAATCATAATAATTCTAATGTTAAAGTTGCTACATATAATCGTTGCTGATATCTTTTTGAAAAATCATTTTTTTATTTAGTTTTCGCTTGATTCTTTTCCATTTTGTTTTTTAATCAATCCAAATAGATCAATCGTTATATATAAAAAATAAAAATGTTCAATACTTTGTTTTTGCACGTGATTACTGAGTAATTGGCGTTTTAATTTTCCCTTTTTTTAATTTATATTATGCCTCTTCGATTACGCTAAAAATAGTTATAAATTTCTCTTTTTTTAAGCTCTTGGGCTTTTTTCTTCCTCATCGACTGCTCATAGTGTAAACCACATAATAAACTGTAACAGCTTATAAACATTGACAATAGGAAATTTCCATTTCTTTTCGTTGATCCTTTTGCGATTCGGCACTAGGCTGGGATAATGTACTGGTTTTGATATGTGACAATTTGTGATGACAGTGCCGCCAGGATAGGACACCGAAACAGCATCACCATGTTTAACGCCATCACAGTCCATGACTTCAAGAGATTTATTAAAACATATGCGTATTTCTTCCAAATAACTCACGTCATTTTTACTATCGTACAAACAGTGTATGGAAGGATTTTTACCTAAACCATTTACCAGAGCTGCATGTAAGGCCACCACAGTGTTATTCGAATCAGGATGTATGCCAGCACTGCCTAAAATATTCGACAACAAATAATCTTCACGCCAATTAATGCCTTGTTTAAAATATTTCAATTCATTGTTTAATTCTTCTAGAGTGGCGGCACATGTACCATGTTTAAGCCATTCATGTTTCCACAACCAATCACCCTTCGATTCACCATCAATGTCGGGCCAATATTCATTTAAACTATCCTTAATTTTGTCCAATGCATTGGGATCGAAATCTGCAGATTTATTACAGAACGAAGGACCAAATTGTCCAATTTTTGTTGGCCACACTCCGTGTATAGTCCAGAATTCTTTTTCGCTGGGTAATTTACATTCGTGATTTTTATCTTCTTCTCTCCAGTGATAACAAGTTGTAACAGGCCATTGTTGTGTGAAAATCAACAGATCCCATTCATGGTCTTCAACATTTTCACGTGGGCTCAATTCGATGTCCAAATCATCTCGATATTCCGATGATGTTAGTTCATCCGAAAAGAATATATTTTGTTTAATCTCTCTTAGGCGGCTGATGGTTTCGGGTGGTAAATCAGCATTGTCAATGGATGCGCTAAAAATGGAGAAGAAAATCGTTATTTGGTTGGGATTAAATTAAAAAAATAATAGGCACATTATTATAGTTTTAATTGGATTTTAAATGTTTTCAAAGTTTTGTTAAGTTTGTCATCAGTAGGAACAGGATCAAAATTCTAGGAGAGTAAATATCCTATGTTTAAGTGCGGGTTTCTTACTCATCAGTTAAACTAGGCTTAACTTGCTGTTAGATTAAACTCGGAACAAATTTAGGCGGACTTTAACCGATAATTGTGTTTTTTAGTTTTAGATTTAAGCAAAGTTAACTTTGTTAGTATTGCCAAGTTTTCACTCAAAAACATAAACAATAAACAGCTGTTTTTTGCAAACAATACTTTTGTAAAATGGAAAATTTTGAAAAAAATGTTAAATAACTTGAGTTTAATTGGCCAATTAGACTCAGTTAAACTAAGATAATAAGTAACTATACTGATAAATGAAAAACACGAAACATATATTAAACCAGGTTTAACCAAAGAATGAAGATTATCTTTATCAGAAAAACTCGCCCTAAGTCAATTTCTATAGTCCAAATAAGAATTTATGAATAACTTTTTCAAATGTTTGAAATTTATTCGAAATTTGTTATGTTATGTTCTAAAAAATAATCTCCAGATCTTGTGATACATATTACCTTATTTAGGGTACATGTTTTTTTTGCAACTCAAAAGTTTCTGTCTTTGTTCTATTTACGAGTATGAATCAATGCAATGTGATAAGAAATTTGTCATCATTTGTTTGCAATCGGACCCCCCAATTAGTCGGAATCAATTTTTTAAAACATTAATGTTAATGACAAAAGCTATTAGTTGATACAAAAGGCCAAAATATTGCATTTAATAATTTGAATTTTTGTCCAGCAAATTATGATAATTATGAAAAAAATACACAATAAGGGGATTCCTAAAAACATGTGCGCAAACTTGCACATTTGCAAAAAAGGTTATCTGTAGTATTTAGAAAAGAAAATTTAGTTTGAAAAGACTAGTTCTAATGGGAAATCAAATGTATGTGTAAACAATTATTAAATATTTATTAAATTTAGTAGTAGGGTGACAAATTGACAGAAATATTATATACATATCCCCAAATCTTATATATTTTCACTCGGTCATATATCGATATTACTATGAAAATCAGTCAGATATTTCACTTAGTTAATAGACTAGTAAATTAATTTCGATTAATAAATGGACCAGTTCATAGCCTGGTTAATAGAACAGTCCATAAAAAGTCAATAGACTAATTTACAATTAAGGCAATAGAGTAGTTCTTAGTCTAGTTAATAGTCAACAGGTTAGTCCACAGCTTAGTCGATACAATAGCTTTTAGATTAGAAGTGCACAATAGACTGACCAATATAATAATCAATACACTAGTTCAAAACCTAGTCCATATAATAGTGAGAAAACTAGTTAATAGACAAATCAAAACACTAATCTACAGTCTGTTCAAGAGAGTAGTCCATAGTCTAGTCAAAGTTTAAAAGACTAGCCCTAATCAATAATTTTGACAATAGTTTAGGCCTTAAAGTAAATAATTGACTAGTCTATATACTAATCAATATGTTAGTCCATCTATTAGCAAATACATTTAATATGGTCCGAAAGTATCAAACTCCATATGAATACAATTCATTCTCAAAAGCAATGCTGTCAAATTCCATTTAAAAACAATTCTTTGCCAAAGCGAATTCTTCCTCAAATCCGGCGCTATCATACTCCATATTTATACAATTCCGACACAGTCATTATCCATATTTAAACAAATTTTCTGAATTCTGAATTTTCTGAATTTTCCGGCAAAATAAAATGACGTATAAGTTCCTGATTAGTAAATAGACTAATCCATAGGCTAGTCAGTCAATTAGAATTATCTAGACAATAGAATAGAACATAGACGTGTCAATATAATAGTCCATAAGCAAGTCTTTAAACTAATCTCTATATTAGACCATAGAAATCTTCTGATAGGTTTAAAAAGAAGTTACTAGACAAGGCTGTAATATAAAACGGAACAATATTTACCATATTATTCATATACAACATTTCATTTAATAAATAAGGTTTAAAAAACAAAATTTCCACACGAGTTTGTTCGAATATCAAGGCTTTATTTTTGATAGCCATCCTAATGTTTACGATAGCATTTGAAGATTTGTTTGTTATTCTTTATTAAATTTAAGAATTTTTGCTTATACAACAAACAAAGGTGTTTTTAATATTCTTTTTATTTCTAATAATATATATATTTTTAGAAGTAAATTCAATTTTTGTATTTTTTTGTTTGTTGGCATCACCCGGCTGCCTACATTCCCCTATTTCAGTCTATTTTCTGCGTTATTCTACTTATTTTGTTTTATTTTTGTTTTTTTTTACTTACCTGAACACCAACGAACCACCTAATGAAGTCAACCAGAAAATAGCAAATATTTCCCAGAAATTTCTAAACATTTTCAAATGATGAAAGGTAGTAGAATAATTAAAATAAAATTGTTAAACAATTAAACTGTTAAAGTTTCTAGGGTTTGTCTTTTTTTATTTAAAACATGTTTACTGAAAATTTCGAAATTTTTTTCTCCTCAAGGTTTTTTATGCGGCACTGACTGAGTTCCTTTCCTTTTTTCCCAACAAATTGTTGACACTCGTAGTGTTGTTACTAATAATTTGTTTAGCTATGATTTAGTAATTTATTATTGTTTAGTTTTGTTTTATTTAAATAATATTTATAAAACGTATACTGTTTTATAATCAGCTTATAATTTTATTTGCTATTGTTTTATTTGTTATATTATAAACTAGATTTACGATTTCTAATGGAATTATAATAAAGAATTATTTTAGTTATTGTTACTTTATTAAGTTTTCTTTTTTTTTTATACAATAATTGCAGTCTTTTTTCTATTTTTTTGTTGATAACACAATAATAATTGTATTTTTTATTTAGTTTTGCTTCCTTTTCTCTGCTATTACGTCTGAAATTAGTTTGACTATTAAAATATTTTTTTGCTTTATTTGTTTTTTTCTTAATTTTTTCTGTTTTTTACTTTGTTGTTATTTTCGTTGTACTATTTTTGTAGGTAAAACATGTCAAACTGCTGCTAAAATTGTTTTATCTTTTCTTTGATTCTCTGTACGTCATTATTGTGTTGTTAGTGGTGTGTTTAGCGTTATAGTCTTCTTCTTTTTAGCATTAGTTAATGCCGCTCTAATGTCAACACTAGAGGGGTTCACATAAATAGAAGAACATCAAAAGATACGTTAAGTTATTTTTAATAATCATAAGGCTTGGGAAAAATGCTTATAACTTGGCGATATTTTGACCGATTTTAATGTCTTGAAAAGGTAATCGAATGTAGATTACAATAGATAAAGGATTATTTTAGTTCCTTGGCAAAATTTGATTCTTTTAAATCTTTTTGTTTTGAATAATTATACATACATACAAAGTTGGCAACCGTTTTGAATGGGTGATAAGGTAGCGGTATCGGTATTTTGACTTATTTCAGTATTGGTATTTGAGGGTAATCGTTTTTTTTGGCTTATTTCGTTGTTGGTATATTAGCGTTATCGGTATTTTAGTATTGGTATTGTAGCGGTAACGGTAGTTGTGCTGAAAAGGTATTATAGCGGTAACGAAAGCTTAGCGATAACGGCTTAGCGATAACGGTTGGCAACCTTGCATACATATTATCGCTAAAATACCATTACTGAAACACCGTTGCCGAAACAATCCTTGATACTTTTATAAAAGTAAACAAATCTTTAAATCACCAGGGTTTCGAGATATCATGTCATGTAATTATTTAGCAAATAAAGTTATAACAGCGCGAAGATATGTTTTTTTTATAAATTTTGTTATATTATATAAATAGTCAGAAGAAGACATTTTAATGTTGAGTGGCACCGACAAAAGTTGAGGACTCTAACTGTTATATTATCTCAAATATACGGATTTTATATGTTCTAAATATGGGCGTGGTTCGTCGCCCACATGAAATTTCAAAATGAAAAGTTGCCTGTTACTTATTCCAGACATACAGGAATACGCTGTGAAAATTTCAAGAAAATAGGTTTAACCGTGGTAATCTATACGTATAATATACGTTCAAACAAGAAAAACACATTAATTTTTTATATATGGATGCGCCCTCTATGTTTCATTTGAAAATAAATGTACACTTATCAAAGACACTTTTTTCAGTTTAATTTTACACTGACTACCAGATGACGCAGTTTGTGACATATGAATGTGTTGCTGAGAGTAGAAATACAATCTTGCGGCTGCGTTTATTTAATTCAGTTGTTTGAGTAGAAATACAATATTGCGGCTGCGGTGAGGGGTATTTTTATTTATATTATAAGAAATCCGCACTAAATTAAAATTTATTTTAAGAGTAGAAATACAATATTGCGGCTGCGGAGATGGATATTTTTTATATTGAGTTTTGACAACTTAAATCGTTGAATAAATCCGCACCAAATTAAAATTTGTTTTATATTTTCTTTGGCAACCAGAAAACGCAACCGCATCCGCAGGTTTGTATTTCTACTCTTATACGTTTGTGCTGATGTTTGTAACACCCACAAATATTGGTTCTAGACGCACCTTAAATATACCAATCGGCTAAGTATCACTTTCTGAGTCGATTTAGTTGATGTCCATTTTTCCGTATGTCCGTCCTGTCTGTGTATACCAATCGGTTCAGTATCACTTTCTGAGTCGATTTAGTTGATGTCCATCTTTCAGTATGTCCGTCCTGTCTGTCTGTCTGTCTGTCTGTCTGTCTGTGTGTCCATGTAAATCTTGAGCATACGCTACAGGTCGCAATTTTCAAGATAATTTGATGTATTTGGCACATATTCTTAAAATATACATAAATAACTTTGAAGTAGACGTAAATTTCTCTACCAAAATTAATAAGGATAGGCCCATATTTACCCTTATTCCCCTTCCTTCCCTCTTGTAGAAATCTATTTTTTTTGTCAATAATACGTAAAAATATTCCACATTTTGGTAGAGATTTAAATTCCTCTACCAAAATTTATAAGGATATGACCATATTTACCCTTATTCCTCTATCCCTCTTGTAGAAAATCTCTTTTTTTTGTCAATAATGGTTTATTATACCCTTCAACTTCGTGAGAAGGGTATATATAAGTTTGTCATTCCGTTTGTAATTTCTATAATATAATTTTTCGACCCTATAAAGTATATATATATTCTGGATCCTTATAAATAGCGGAGTCGGTTAAGCCATGTCCGTCTGTCTGTCCGTCTGTCTGTTGAAATTAGTTTTTAGAGGTCCCCAGATATTGGCGAGATCCGAATCTTCAATAATTCAGTTTGACATGCTTTCCAGAAGTTCGCTATTTAAAATCAGCAAAATCGGTCTATAAATAACTGAGATATGAGCAAAAATCCGAGACAACCTCTAAAAATTTCATCAAAAAAGCCACATTTTTCCATGCTTTGTTAAAAAAGCAACAACAACACTGTGAATTGGATAAAGATGTACATGTGCGTGTGGAGATGTATTTGGTTTTATTCAGCTGTGTATTTTGTTGTATGTTTGGATGCTGTTCTGTTCTCACGAAGGTGAAGGGTATAACAAGAACAAGGAGATAAAGCAGTAATATGTTGGTAATACAGCTCATATTTGTTTGAGGGTGGTAATACAGTTTGACGGTGGTATTACAGTACAACGGTTAATATTTCTTTCTGCTACAGTTTATATTTGTTTGTGTGTATGTTATGAGTGACATGTGTGCAGAGATACAAAATAAATAAAAACTGTTTTTTAAAACATACTTGGTGAAGGGTATATAAGATTCGGCACAGCCGAATATAGAAATATTATTTGTTTTTTTTTTAAATTATCCACATTTTTAACATACTGACTCCCGACATCTAAAAAGAAGTTCATGAAAAAAAGTTTTAAATATCAATATTTCATGTGCATTTTTAAGTTTCAACCAAGCATTATTTCGAGGCCCCATAACACCATCCTTGAACCTTTTAGCTTCAATATTCCTTGGCTTAAGAAATTCATTATAGCAAAAGTACATGATTTTTGATTCTTTTTCATTAAAATCTTAATTTTCACAATAAAGTGGACTTGTCACAATTAAGCTAACGTTATATGTTTTTAAAAGGACTCGAAAATACGGGTTTATTGATTCATTTTATCATGGAATAATGTAAATCAAATATTTTATAATAATTATGAACAAATATTGTAACCCTATACTTTTTATAACATATGACAACATTTCAACTACAAATTCTAATTATCGATCACTTGGTCTTAATGTTGGCATTAATTTTAACGTAATTTCAATATCAATCTTTTTTTTTCCAAGCGGCAAATTTACAATTTAGTTACAACTAAAATTAGTTAAATATTCATACTTAATACAAGCATTTAATGTACATATGTTTCTTTGTCATACTTAATTGATTGCACATTGAGTATTTGTTAGAAAAATTACAAAAAATATATCTATAACAATAGCAAATACATTATATTTTAAATATACGCAAATAACAATATAATAACATATAATTTGATGAGATAAAAAGAAATTAATCAAATAAAAATAAAACAAAACACTGGGGTAGAAGGACAAAAAAAAAATAAACGTACAAATGACACATGTAGTTTGACAGGTAAATGTGGTACAAATGTACGTATACATAGGTATGTATATATAAATATTTAGTTGCAGTAGATAAAATATTATATCAATTTCAGTAGGCAAAATCAATTGGATTATACATTATATATCTACAACTTATATCAATTAGTTGTACGTACATATGCATATATGCCCAGCAGTTCGACGGGATAGTCCCCAACTGACCACTTAACCTACCACTTGTGGTGGCCCCTAGCCACCTAACTACCTAGGTGACCAACCATTTTAACATGGGCTTGTCCTAGGAAGGAGGAAGTCAATCGTCACTCTACACCCTACAAAAAGACAGTAAAGAGACGATTGCCTCCGCTCTCGCTTACAAAGGGGACACTAAAGTGACGACTGTCTTCATTTTCGTTTACAAAGAGTTTATTTGCGACGAAAGACCAAAAACATACGAATTGGAGTCAGAGAGGTGGTAAGATATTAATGGAACTAAAATTTAAAAGTTTCAAGTGTCTACTCTCTAGAATACTATGGGACAATAATGTGACTATTGAACCGAAAGATATAAATTTGAGTCAACCAGATGTAGGCATATTAGTAGAAAGTAATAATCATTTCTCCAAAAGATGAGTAAAATAACTATAACAAAAACAAAAACTACTTTTAAGAGTATAATCTCTAGGTTACTTGAGGACAGTAAATAGACGACTGTCTCCGCTACCGCTTACAAAGAGGACACTAAAATGACGAATGTGTTCATTCTCGATTACAAAGGGTACATTCGTGATGAATGACCCAAAACATACGAATTACGATCATCCAAGTGGTTAACTATTAGTGGAAATTACTGTCTTTTTTGTATGCATTGACTCTTTGTCGAACTGCTGGGTGTATTTAAATACCCATCTATTCTAGGGAACGGCGCCGCACTAAATAATGATTTTATCAAACCTTTGTGATCATAACTATGAAGCTAATTGATTTTATATGGATTATTTTCATTAAAATTACATTTTAAATTTTAAGTGACTACTTAGAGTTTGCTGCATTTACTTGGCATTACCAAAAAGGATATATTGCCAATTTTAGAACTGTTGGAAATATATTTATATACTTAGTCACAGACAGATATACTTACATAGATAATCACTTTTGTAGATGGTATTTTAACACGTAATTAATACATACATATGTATGTATACTCATGAACTGATAAATAAAATTAACATGATGACAATGATGATGTTGATATAAATGGCAAACAAACATCAGTGACACTTGTTTTGTAATTAAATTATTTGGATTTCTTGTTAATTTCGATACAAATTAATATAAGTTCCAAATTATATCTAATCTATCAAATCGTCTAGACTATAGACCACACCATAGTCTATACACTAGACACCAGTGCAGCATGTGAACTAGACAAGGCTATAGTGTAGAATATAGTCCTCACTATATAGACTTTAGACTAGACTCTAGTCCGCACTATATAGTAGAATTCAGTTTAGACTATATTGTAAATTATAGTTCAGACTACTGACTAAATAATTGACCAGATTATAATCAGACAATAGTCCAGACTCAACATCAATTTATCATCTCTTTGAAAAGAATCAAAGGTGGTGTGGCTAGACGGGCCTTCTATTGAGTGCACGGTCACCTTACCACTCTCCTACACCTTCCCCTTTGTTTCTCGCAGCGGTATCAAGAAATCCTTGTTCAGGACGACGACCACATATCCTGATCAAGCAACGCTGAGCGTTCTTCTGCCCAAGTCATTAATTTAACGTGACCCTGGAACCATCCAGTGTTATCGCATTGAGAACACTCCCATAAGTTTTTGCTTCACAACATCCCAGTAAGACTGTGATATGGATCCGTAAACTTCGTTTCGGTCAATGACTGCTTGAACAAGGTTGTATTTGGCAACTTCACTGAAAGAGCGCGTCATTGACTTCCACTTCCTTTTTTACTTCGTCATGAGGAGAAGCTTAATAGTTGCCAGCGATCTAAGCCTTGGCTCATTGAAGGGAAGCTGTGTATTCCGTTGTGGGTTCCCCGGGTGGTATGGACACAAAAAGCTCAAAACGGCTCGTAGTTGCCGCCCGCACTTGTGAAGTTGGTGGAAGAGGCGACTTAGCTGACCCCTTATCATTAGTACCCGAAGTAGGTGTGGGTTTTAACCGCCTTAACGGTTTGGGCTGCAGCAGCTATGCATGGACTTGATAAGAAGTCCAAAGGTACTTCGCCACTTAGCGAGCAACTACGAAGAGTTTTAAAATTGTTACATTCAGGCAGACTAGATGTGCCAAACTGACTTCCTGCTCACAAACTAGCCTGACACGCTGTGGCTGCCTGATTAGTCTAGATAACAGTCGCATTCGACTTCCCACAGTCCTTTACCGACGCTATGGACAATATTCCAAACTTTAGACTAGAAGATAATCTGAGCTAGTACTATTCAATAGTTCCAGCTATAGGACTATATTATAGACAAGAGTCTAGTCTATAGACTAGACAATAGACCAGCCTATAGGTTATTGAATATAGCAGACTATAGAGAATAGTCCTATCTATAGACTATACAATTATCCGACTTTTAGATAGAACTAGTCCAGAATATAGACTAGTCCGGGCTATTCTAGATAATAGTCTAGGCTATATATTTGAAAATAGTACTATCTATAAACTAGTCTATAGTATAAAAAATAGTCCAGAGTCTGGATTCTAGAATGTCACACAACATATTAAATAATAGTATATAAGTAGCACAGACTAAGTAATAGTACTAATCCAGACTAAAAAGTAATACTACTCCAGACTCAAAAATACTAATCGTCCAGACTATATGGTAGAACTCAGTTTAGACTATAGAGTACATTGTAGTCTAGTCTATAGATAAGGCCTTGGTCTTTAATTAAAACTTGAAGTTCTAAAATCTATAAAAATCGATAAATTTAAAACACTTTAAAATAAATTTCTTTTTTTCTCATAAAAAAAGAATAATTTGTTTTATGCGAAAATAATCAAGCAAAAGAAATAAAAAAACAAAAACAACAATGTCTTGAAATTTAAGCATCCATCATCACAAATTACACGACATTCATACAAACACGGTTAGTTATTCCCAAATGGTATGATCTCTCAATTTAATATTATAATTGCAACAATTATCATTCTCAAGCCATTTTTATTCAGCACACACACACAAACAAAAAGACATAAAAACAGAACAGAAAAAAAATAAGAAAAAACAAAAGCAACAAAAACTGAAATGGTAAATAACAAACAATCAAAAGTTCAACAAAGAAATAAATGGTATAAAAATCAGGATATTTTTAAGCTCCTCCTTCACGGAGAGAACAACAACCACAAGATGAGAAAATATAAAAAGACATATTAGTTGTACTCTTTGAAAAGAGCAGGAGGTGTGAGTAAACTTACAGAGAAAATCGCATGCGCTTAAATAAAATTTGTTTGAATAAAAACCTCAACAGAAAAGGATAAATAAAAAATAACAACAAAGAAGTTTAAAACAAAATAACGAGTCCTTTTTTAAAAACTATTCTTTTTTTGTTTTATATTCGTGCTTTGAAACAAAATAACAGTTTTTGTAACAACAATATTACACTTCAGTCGTTAAACGGAAATGAATATGTATGTATATGTTTATGTGTGTATGTGAGTTTGATAATGTTTACTAAGCTCACTTCCTTCCGTACGCCATTATTAGCTGTTTTTAAGTATTATCATCATTTTATTTAATGGCGGTGATGGCGATGCCAATGCCACCGTTTTAACAGTTAACTTTTTTCTTTCTTTTATTTGGTTTAAAAATTTCTTGTGTTTTTTGCTGTTTTTATGTTTTATTTTTTTTTACTTTGTTTTTAAGCACCAGCCATTAGTGATGACACAGATGATGATAATAATGACGATGATGAGTATGCCATTGATAATGGCTACAGTTTTTTTTCATTTTTCTTAAAATTAATGGCAAAAGTTTTTCTTTATTCAGCTTTTTAAATTAAAAAACTTTTGTGTATTGTTTTTATTTTTGTTGTAGTTACATTTCGACTTATTTTTATTGTTTGTAAGGTGGAACAATTATGAGAAGATTAGTTTAATCTTTTAGAGACACATTTTAGTTTGGAGTTTTTAAGCGTTTGTGAATGAGATCAAAAAGAAGAATTTTTAGAAGAATTTTTATTTAGCTATGTCCTTAAGTATGTATCCTATATTCTGAAGAGTATATACACGAAGTAAAAATCTTCAATAATTATATCAAACCTGCTTTCGATAACGTTCTTTTTAAAATCAGCAACATCGTTTCATAAATAATGGAAATATTACAGAAATTCCGAAATAACTCAATATTACGCTTTTCTCATTCTTGTTTAGTTTTTTTTTTAAGAAACTTTAACAGTTAATTGACATGTCTATTCTATAGTCTATAGCCCAGTATAAAGCCTAGTCTATAGCATAGTCTAGTCTATCGCCAAGTCTATAGTCTAGTATATAGCCTAGTTTATAGCCAAGTCTATAGACAAGTTTAAAATTTAGTCTAGTTTATAGCCAAATCTGTAGACAAGTCTATAGTTTAGTCTATAGTCTAGTCTATAGTCTAGTCGATGGTCTAGTCTATAGTCTAGTCGATAGTCTAGTCTATAGTCTAGTCGATAGTCTAGTCTATAGTGTAGTCTATAGTCTAGTCTAGTCTATAGTGTAGTCTATAGACTAGTCTATAGAGTAGTCTATAGACTAGTCTATAGAGTAGTCTATAGACTAGTCTATAGAGTAGTCTATAGACTAGTCTATAATCTAGTCTATTGGTTGGTTGGTTTACGTGGTAGTTCACTACACGCGAACTGTCAAGTAGAGTCAAAGAGACCCCGTTTTGACCGGACCACTCCACTCGTCAGATGTTGAA
>NC_060953.1:37947358-37950578 GCF_022045245.1 Lucilia cuprina | reverse complement strand
ATAATGCCTTATTTAGAAATTTTAGTTTTTTATCAATAAATGGCTTAAATATTTTGGAATTATGGTAATATTCAACATAAAAGTTTCTTTACAAAAAATAAAAATTTATAAAAAGTAAAAATTTTAAAAATATACTCATGGTGTAGGGTATTATATGGTCGGCCATGCCCGACTATACTTTCCTACTTGTTTTATTATTATTCGGTTCATGTTTGTATTGACTTTAACTTGTATTTTATGGATAAATGTTACAATTTTGTGGTGTTTTTTATGTTTCTTTATTTTTCGGTTATGATGTCGAATAAATTTGTTGGGTGTGAAATAAAATCCGAAAAACTTTATATGTTTCAAAGACATATATTAAGTGAAATAAAAAGAGAAATAAATGAAAGCAATTGTATAAAAATATTATTGATATTATATAGATAATTAAAGAAATCTATGTTAACTACTGAATCGTTTAGTATTGATTTCTAGGTTACACTTAAACAAATGTTTTCTGTTTGAAAAGCTAAAAAATTTCATTCGGAACAACGGAATGCATAAATTGGAATAATATAAATATGGCTCCACACTTCTTAATATATTTAACGACAGCCAGAAGGCAATTAGGGCGATAGCAGATTATAAAGTTAAATCTAAGACCGTATTGGATTGTGGCCACGCAGGAGAAGGGCACAGCTATAGAAAATTGGACGTGCAGATTCCGACGAATGTGATCATGTAGAGAAGATAGTGAAACTCTGGACCATATTTTTTGCTTTTGTCAGGCTTAGGAATTACGTCCAGATCTCTGAGTTTCTGAACATCGGAAGATAATATATTCAGTAAATACTATATAAAGTTTTTGTTTTACCGGATTTGATGCACGAGTATCGAGTGCTTCACGTAAACATCTGCCTTGATGATTTTGTTTCACTGTGGACTTTTTTATACACTGGATAAACATGAGAACGGTCTACCATGCGCCCCTGAACCCTTTTATGAAGACATCAGATGGTAATTTTTGTACATGGATGTGTCGGTTTATCTACTAGCAATTTGCTGAAGTACTCGAGCTATCCAAAGTCTTGCCAAAGCTTTGCGAAATGCCAGGCAGCGTGGAATCAATCCCAATGAATAGAAGGGGAGAACCCCAACATCACCGAAAGGTTACCACTCTTATGATGTTATAAAATATTGCATTATTTAAAATACAATCCCCATTATCTAATGAACCATTCCAATGCATTCCTTGGCCACCTTAAACCCTTGCACCCACACTACTAAGATGGCCCTATTGTTTCGGCAACAGCATATAGAAACGTATTTGGTAATCCGAAAAACCCAACATTCTTTCATTGCGATTTGGGTATTAAACCAAAACCAAACACTACATGGATCTCGAAACAACCTCAACCAACTGATCAGCTAAGGCAAGTCCTGCGGGCATCTGGCCACCCGTAGTA
The DNA here is from genome assembly GCF_022045245.1 of Lucilia cuprina. NCBI lineage: Eukaryota > Metazoa > Arthropoda > Insecta > Diptera > Calliphoridae > Lucilia > Lucilia cuprina. The sequence continues at coordinate 37,949,130 of NC_060953.1, read as the reverse complement.
CCTGATTATCTGGTGCTCTGCCATTACAAATCATTCCATATATTTGACATCACCAATTTATAGTCCCGGCAGACTAGAGGTATTGGTAGCACCTCTCTACTCCGGGATTGCAATAACAACAAATTTCTTCGGTATGTATACATCTGGAAATACCAGCGATCAAGACTGCGTCAAATTGGCTGAGGTACTATCATATATCTAACAGGGATATTTGAGTTTATACTTATAACGAAGCTAATACTTAATTCGAAATTGTTGTTTTCTCTCGTCTCCATTTGTCCATGAATTCGGGCCTCTCCAAACATGATGGTCGTCTATCTTCATGACCTTCAGTTAGGTAATCGGGTATCTGTCTGGTATCGGTCATAACTGGCGGCTATAAATTTGGCAACTACACTAGGTATATTGACCTACTGCATAGTGACTATTGTCAAAATGAGTACATCTTCTCTGTCAGACCTATTAAATGTTCAAGTAGAACACTAGCGACATTCTTGAACTTCGCTAAATGAATTTGAATAACAACAGAACGGAACTATTTTACTATCCAAATTCCACTATCGGACCAGTCTTATGCGACATGCAGATACCTTCAAACCTAACTTAAAGGTTGTAAATTCGTTAATCGAGTCATTTAGCACTAACTGAAGGCTATGAACCAAGCGCAATTTAGCTTTCGAAAGAGGTTGCTGAAAGGGTTGCTTTTGATTTTATTATTAATTATACAAATTATACTTTCACTTTTGATATGATATGTAAAACATATCAGTGGAATTGAAAATATGGAATTAAGCTTTTATATATAATTCTTTCAAATCCAATTTAAATATTCTCGACCTCGTACATGTGAGAGTGAAGATGACTAAAGGTGACGGTGTTTGATTCTCAGCATAACATGCAATGTAGTAGCAGTCGTGCATATCCATCACGTTGAAAAAAATTTTTTATAAATTTTATAAATAAAAGTCTTATGACAAAAAAACAGCACTTTTCAAAAAAACTTAACTTTTCAAATTAATCAATGTCTAGATCAAAGTGCTTTCACATAACAAATACAATTTATTTTCTTTCCCATCGCCATTACCAATTAATCTAATTGTAACGTGTAGAATCTTTAAAATGCAACAATAATCTCATACCAATTCATTTTACTCCATTGCAGTTACTATTTGATTGGTAGACTATCATTTACATATTAATTTCACTTTAGGGAATGTTTAAATCCATTTCTATTTAAAATAAACAATTTCAAATAAATGCAATGGAGTCAAAGGGGGTTTGAGAAACAACTAAATGAAATTGAAGCAGTTAAGCTGAACTGAAGTGGTCAAGAAGTGTTTGTCTACGGAATTGACTGCAGTTAATGGTCAAGTTGGAAGTTAAGAACTGGGAAATATTCAAGTATACAATTTGTCGTAAGTGAGAGTGATGTTGACATTTTAGCTTAAATAAGTTGTAAATAAACCAACTGGTAAATAAACAAAAATGACTCTCAAAAAGGAGTTGGTTGAAATACGAAAAGTAGTTGTTAAAGGGAACCATGAATAATCATTTGAAGGGATTTACACTTTTTAGTAATTTATTTAGGAAATATTTTTCATTAATTAAACATTTTCAAATTTATATACAATGAATTTAACAAAAAATTTTAACAAATACAAAATTTCATTTATCTATCTATCTATCTATCTATCTATCTATCTATCTATCTATCTATCTATCTATCTATCTATCTATCTATCTATCTATCTATCTATCTATCTATCTATCTA
>NC_060953.1:37941873-37947258 GCF_022045245.1 Lucilia cuprina | reverse complement strand
GTCTATAGTCTAGTCTATAGTCTAGTCTATAGTCTAGTCTATAGTCTAGTCTATAGTCTAGTCTATAGTCTAGTCTATAATCTAGTTTATAGTCTAGTCTATAGTCTACTCTGGGCTATAGTCTATAGTCTAGTCTATAGTATAGTTTAGTCTATAGTATATTCTAGTCTATAGTATAGTCTAGTCTATAGTATAGTCTAGTCTATAGTATAGTCTAGTCTATAGTATAGTCTAGTCTATAGTATAGTCTAGTCTATAGTATAGTCTAGTCTATTGTATAGTCTATATTCGTGTCTATAGTCTAGTCTATAGTCTAGACTGTGTGGACTGAAAACTGCGCCGCTGGTGGATACAAGAGGTCCAAATTGAAAACGTAAACTGTCATTATATTCGGACCACTCTGTGCAACTGTGACACGTTAAACGCGGGCCACTCTCCATATTTTAAATTTTAACAAGTAAATGTTATTTTTAATATCAGGAATAACCATAAAATTAAACAAAGTATGTTACGCCTTCCAAACAGAATGATTTCGGTCTAATAAGTTTGCATTATGTATGTATGTTCATAAGTACATAAGTAGTTAAATTTATTAAAATCTTATAAATTCCACACATGTTCCAATTAGTTTACACCTTATCAGAAAATTGTTGTTGGTCAAGTTGGATACTAAAGAAATTACAATAACAGCAACAACGAGTGATACAACAACAATATATCATTGATTGAAGTTTATTTATAGTTTTAGGCCACAAATATTCATGTGTCTGCCTGGCAAGTGTGCACACAAGTATGTGTGTAGATATAGACGCCCATATAGATATAGGGGATGTAGCTCAGATGGTAGAGCGCTCGCTTAGCATGTGAGAGGTACGGGGATCGATGCCCCGCATCTCCAACTGAACTTTTTATTTTTTTTTATTATATATATTTTTAAATAAATATTTTGAATTTTCTTATTTTTTAACTTTAATATACTCCACCTACAATTTGATGTTGATATATTAACTGACATTCTGTCAGTTGAATATTTTGTCATCATCAACATTTTGAATATTCAAATTTGTGCATATATTTTTTTGTGATTTTATTTGCTATTTTATTTCAGATTTGCTTAAATCTAAAATAAACACAAATGTTCATATTTATTCAATTTATACATATTATAATATCACGTTTCCTGGATAAACATTGAATTTATTTTTTCTAATCTAAAACCATACACACCCCTAAAATGAATCCATGTTTTGAAATGTTAAAAAAAAAAAAATTATGTATCAAATCTGCAATGCAATCGCGCGTAAAATGATACAAATTTTTTGTTGATTTAAAAATTTTTTGTCATGAATTTATGTTTTATTTTTGCTTTTTGTTATTTCTACATGAATTATATTAAAAACATTATTTTATCTTGTTTGTTTGTACTTTTCAAAACTCTTTACGTGTTTTGCATGAATATTTTTTGATAACCGTAAATTTTCCACAGATTTAGTCTTATTGGGTAATATATTTAAGAATTCAAAATATAGTTAGAAAAAGGAAGAATTTTTTTGGAAAATATATTTTGTTTTGATAATTTGAAAAATAAATAAAATATTCTTTCAATCGATAACGCCATTTTGAAAATAAAGAGTTCAATTTAAATGAAAAATGATTAATTTTTGAATTACCTTGGTCTGCTTTATTTTTAAATATCGGACGTACTTTTGGACCCAATGGCTTTAAAAGTAGATTTTTGTTTTTTTGACTCTTATTAATATTATATAATCAAAAATCACTATAGTGGAAGGGTATTATGAGTTTGTGCTGATGTTTGTAACACCCAAAAGTATTGGTCATACACTCACCTTAATGTATACCAATCGACTCAGAATCACTTTCTTTGTCTGTCATTGGAAACAAAACTTTCTTAAAAAACATGTAAACATTTTGTATTTATCTAAAACTCATTTTTTGAAAATGTTGTTCCGAAGTTGTTCTAATTTCATAACCAATATTTCTACTTTGGAAAACATATTCAAACTCCCAATGCAGTGATGAGAAGGCAATATATAAGGTATTGCCTTGTTGGCATATAATATGTCGGGAAGTTTGAAACACTTATCATAGATAAGATGTCATGATCAATGATGCCGAACATCATGTCCATCCGTTGTTACACGGATGTCTCTAAAGTTGACAAGGCATTCTATATCGGAGACAGAAATACATATATTACCGTTTACACAATTATAACACAAGCTTGTAGGCAGAAGTTCGAGCTGTAATAGAGTAAGTGCCAACTAATAAGTAAGCGTCGTTAACGAAAGAGCAGATGTAAAAGCTTTAAAAGAAAGGGTGCACAAGGACAAACCGGTTGAAATAAAGTGGTCAAAATTAAAAATTATCAAATCTGGATTCAATATTATGTAGACACACAGTATTACGGGAACAGCTATACAAAATTGTACTTGCGGGAAAATAGGCCCATTATTCCCTTTAAAATATTTCGGAATTATTGTCTGACAGGGCAAAATTCTTATCCAATTTTTTCAGTCCGTTATTGCTTGGACTTTTGCCTGGAAAATAGTGTTGTGATTTGGTAAATGGTGATACATTTCTGTTTCTGGGTTTTCCATCAAAAAAAAGAACTTCCAAAGAAGCGAATAAAGGTAGAATTTACTACATGCAAGTGCTGAAAAAGACCCGAAGAAGTAATGATTTTAACACAGGCTTGTTATTGGAGGGATATTCTTTTTATGTGATTCTCAATTCACTACTTCTCGAGTCATTCTCAAGATGTCATTTTTATGTTCTTTTAATAGCATTTTTTTATTCATAAAAATGTAAAAAAAATATATACATATATAAATAGCATTGTAAAAAATACTATTATATTCGCTTCTTCGAAAGTCATTAAACATTACTTCATCAGAAGGTAAATTATTCATTTAATGCTACTTTTGAAGTTGTGATATATGTTATTCTTTTGAAGTACTTCGTTTTATTTTTGCTGGGTATATAACTTGAGTTCCCTCTATCTCATAATTGTCAGGTATCCGTGTAGCAAGGGATTTCTACAGTTATAGATATATTATATGTATATTGTGTATAGCCTTTTAATGTGTCCAGTTACTCGACACATTGAAAGGCGGCGGCGCAACCATTTTAGATCTGCGGCGGCGGCTTATTATAGAAAATATCGGCGCCGGCTAAATTGTCGGCTCAATTTTCCTTTTTCTTCAGAAATTGACCTTATAAGCGTTTATTATATTGAAAAATATCGTATAATAATAGTCTGTTATATGGAAACCTGTCTCTAAATAAGTAATTTCTTCAGAAAATGAACATTTATGGTAGTTTTCACTATTTTAATATCAGCCCAATATTGTGTGGCAACTTTTTTCAATTTGCAATAAGAATTTAAAATAGTGGCAACTCCGTTCAAATTGGTGAAATTATTTTTCGAAATACATGTGCTGGCTGCATGTGTTGGCCAGTTTGTCTAAAGTTATGTCATGTTCGCTTGTAAGTGCCGCCTTTTATCTTATATATCGAGGGACTATATTCAATAGTCTCTATCTTAAATAACACAAGTTTTCAGGAGAGCAAAAAAACTGTTTATTTCGCAAGTTCGTGAAGATTTTTGAGTTTTATCTTCTACAATATATTTTTACTACCATATTCGAAATCATTTTATAAAAAGAATTTAAAATTTTGCATTATTTTCAAAATTATTCACAAAATTTGTATCATATAGAGCTTTTTTTCCCAAAAAATTTTTTTACAAACCTTCAGATAGAGAAGGTTTGTAAAAACCTTTTTATAGAAATATAAAATTTCTTTATTTGATTTATTATCAATAAATATTAAATTTTATTCATATTAATGAATCAATATAAACCAAATTGTTGAAAAGCAACAGCTTATGAGGTTTTGGTCCAAAATCATTGTTATATGGTTAAACACGGCAATAAAATTAATCAAATTTGTATTATAATGAACAATATCTCGAAAACTATTAAATCGATTTCTAATATTTGTGTTCATTTTTTCCAAATTTGTAAAAATACTTATTTTGCAACAGAAAATTATCCAAACTGAGTTTGAAGCAATTTTTGGATAAGATGAAGAGTTTTGCATTCAGAATTTTTCTTTTTTTTAGATATAGAATTTTAAAAATTGCTATAAAATTGCCAAAAAAATATTTTTTCTTTTGAAATTTATGTCACTGGTGCGGGATAGTTTTCTAGAGATTTTGCCAGCAAAATCTTATTTTCATGAAAATGACAGATAGAGACTATTGAATATAGTCCCTCGATATATTTCAACGTTTCCAGAGCTTTGGTTGACGTAGTAAATAACTATTACGTTTTACTAATATAGCAAATTTTTTCAGAGTACTTTTAGCATTTAACTCGCTTTCCATAAAAATGTTTATAGTTTTCAAAAGTGTTGACAAAAACATCTCAATTAAACGTTTTTATTTCATCAAATACTTTTAACATAAAAATCTGGCAAAACAATATAAACCACAAATAATTTAAGTAATTTTATATTACTTTTTGTCTATAGAACAACATAAACAACAATATAACTATAATAAACACACAAAAAATTGAGTACAAATTAAGTTTTACGATTATTTTCTAGATATTTAACCAAAATTACCTTAAATATTTACAACACAATTTCATACGCCTCCATGTTATCTTCTGCAATTTGTAACCAAAATATAAAATCCAAAAAAAAAAAAGAAACATTTAATAATGAAAGTAAAATAAATATTTACAAATCATAAAAATTGTGAAATATATTTTTGAAGAATCTTGACTAAAAGCCATCACCACCACCAACAACAACAACATCTCATCATCAGATGAGACAAACAGTTTGAAAAGTTTGAATTTCAAATGGATGGTTGGATAAATGGTCGTTTAAGTCAGGGAGGGTAGGGTGGTGGATTGTTAGCAATCCCAAGAATTGCAAAATGTTCATCCAAATTTACGTTGTTAACATTGCGATAAAAATCAATCAACTATAAAATATGTCCATTTACTTTATTGTCGGTTTATTATCTCTTGTCTTTTTATGCGAGTTACCAGCAGTATTTTCCTCTTTCCTCCTCCCGTACAAAAAAGAAAAAAACTGGAAACATATAAAAATTGCCAATTTCAATTCAATAAAAATGTTTGAAGTGCTGTATGACTGTAGACTTAATATAATATTTTATTGTATTATTCACCTCCCCTAGAATTCCCGAACAAATTCTGTTGGCTACAAGGCTAAAAAAAGTTTTTCTTGTTTTTATACCCTACACCACTATAGTGGGGAGGGTATTATACGTTTGTGCTGATGTTTGTAACATACAAAAATATTGGTCCAATACCCACCTTAAAGTATACC
>NC_060953.1:37931713-37941773 GCF_022045245.1 Lucilia cuprina | reverse complement strand
TCTATCTATCTATCTATCTATCTATCTATCTATCTATCTATCTATCTATCTATCTATCTATCTATCTATCTATCTATCTATCTATCTATCTATTTATCTATTTTTGTAAGTAACATAAGAATTCAACTTACCCTATCTCACATACTAATCGTATTAAACTTCTTTTCTAGGTTCTATCCATTCATAGTTCAGAAATTGCAACACATGCTGTCCCGATTTACTTTCAATTTCACTAAAATATTTTAGATTACCATTTCTTGTGATGATAGCGACATCTCTAGTTCCTTGTTTTTTGTCAATAATCTGAATAATCTATCTTTCTAGCTGAAAGTGAATAGAGTAATTGTTCACTAGTCTTTCTTTAAATAAAACTTTTAATATTTTTATATAATAAAATTTATTATAAGTTCTAGTTATAAATACATGATTACATTCAAAGTACACCAAGTGCCAATATAAATCCATCTGCCAATCTAATTCTATCTTATTCCGCATGTACGAGTAAAGACACAAACAAAAATATTCCATCCCAAAATCCCAAAATGACAAATTTGTAAATTGGTTTTTGGAGAAAATTATACACAAAATTCTTTGACAATGACAATAGAAATTCTACAACTTGAACCAATGCTCCTTAAATATTCTTAATAGTGTATCTGTTATAAGCGTAGGATGATTGTTAAATAGCTTTGTGAAAATATTATTAAATCTAAAGGCGAGAAATATCAATCTCGTATTCTTTCTATTAGCAAATTTTCCATAAATTAACATACAATTTATTTACAATTGTTAAATATTTTCCAATTTTTATAATTTAGAAAAAATTATCAATTTAACCACCTTTTTCAATGCAATTGTTGTACCATTGCCAAGTTTTTTTTGTTTACAAATTCATATCCAAAAACTTCCACATGAATTTGTAATAGTTAGTAGAAATGGTGTGTGCATGTGTGTCTCTTATGTAGAAGTTTGGAGTTCAAATTACTTTAGAGCACAGCCAAGATCATTATTATGCAGAAATTTTTTCTTCCCTAAAAGCAAAATAAACTTTTTTAACAAATTTGACTTTTCACACTTCTTCTTCAATTAAACTGACATAACGGAAAAAGTGAGTAAAGTTTATAAATACACATGCAGACAAAGGAATATAAATAAGCAAACTATCACCCGGCATGTTTAAGGGAAATTAATTTTATTAATTTTACGTTCAATAGGGCGACTTTCTCTAATTATGATCAAAGGACTACAAACACTTAATGGTCTTTCAAGTATATATATAATAACCAAACAACGAACAATTTCATCAAGAAATAGATAGATAGATAGATAGATAGATAGATAGATAGATAGATAGATAGATAGATAGATAGATAGATAGATAGATAGATAGATAGATAGATAGATAGATAGATAGATAGATAGATAGATAGATAGATAGATAGATAGATAGATAGATAGATAGATAGATGAATAAATAATTTTTTTGAGTGTACTTATGTAAATAACAATTTAAAAAACTCGAATATATATGTACATTGTATTGTATTAGAAAGTTTATAGAAAGAACTATGTAGTATGAAACTTCTAACAAAGAAAACGGAACAGAAACCAAATTGCATTTGACTGTAGGAACTAACATTTGTATGGAAAACAGAAAATAAATACATATATTCATTTATAGATACACACATGCAACATATATGCATGTATATACATAAGTTCCATTATACCCTCATACATCATTCGAAAATTCTCTTTATATAACCCGAAGACTTTTAATCATCCTCATCATCAGCATCATCGTCATCATCATGACAGAAACTTCATCATCTTTAGATCAGATACATATCAACCAACATTGTTTATTTGTCTTCAAGGCCTTGTCTATTGTTTTGACTTAGTACTCAAGTTATTAGAATAGAGTTTATAATTTTATTGCTTGGAGTTTGGGATAATTTTGCAATTGTCCTTCCATGTTCTTTGTTAAGGATGTATGTATGTGGATGTACACTATTAGTCTAATGTGTGAGAGATAAATAATCAACTCTATTTAATTGTGTTGTATGTCATGAATTCGAAATTTTACTATAAATTGGAAGTGGAAACATTTGTTTTAAATATAGAAGAGTATGATGATTCATGTGTGATGAATGTCATTTAGAGTTGAAATATTATTATATAACTTTAAATTAGTTTTATTGACGCAGGGCAATTACGTGAATATACAGAAAAACCTTCGTAATGACATCTTCTTACTCAACAGCTTAGTTTTCAATGACTACTACATTTAAGCACTTACTTAACTACTTATTTGTAAAAAAGCGTGAAAAATATGTTTTCCAACATCTCATTATACATAATTATATTGTTAGTTATTTTGAAAAGAGGATGTATACACATCAAATCGAAGAAAAATGCAGACCTCTTTCGGTCCTGTTGTGCGCTTCTTAACCAGCGCCTGAATGAGAATCGAAAACCAAAACCTTCGTTGTACTAGACTATATTACTAATCTACCGGAGTCCACTACATAATTATGTAATTATGGAATATAACTCCTTAACTTTAACATGAAACGTTTTTTAATCATAAATCAATCTTTTAAATTGTTATTAATAGTAGTTCATAACTTTAAAAAATATTTAAGTACAACCCCTACAATGAACTAATTATCAACACTTCTTTACAGCGAAGCAAATTTATACAAATAAATGTCTGTTCTTAATCGGCCTACAATACCCTAAAAGGAGATAATTAAACATTCAAAAAGCAAGAACCGCTTTAACATTTAATGAACGTAAAATTTCACTTAATTCCAATTTCTGGCAGAGAATTAAATCCACACTCTATAAAATTAATGTGATTGTACTCAAACATACAAATAAATGTGTATAGTTTCAGAAAGAGCAGTAGTGGGGTGATAAATATGTACACTGATGTTTAGTAGTAATCACACACTTTGCAAATTTGAACATTTTAATACGGCTATAGTTTATAAAATACAGATATACAAAATATACTGATATATAAGGACTGTATGTGGATCTTTTGTGCTGAGTTTGTATCCTAAGTCGCCTAAGTCAAGCGATGTTACAAAAAGCTTTGATAAACCGAGTGCTGCTATGACTCTCTAGTGACGGATAAATTCAAAGTAAATATTAGTATTGGTATCTTAACATTGAAAAGTCTCTAATAAGCAATAATACAATTGTGTTAGACATATTTTAGAGATATCCTACTATGAAAATTCCCTGCACCTCTGGAAAGATATTATCCAAATTTTCATAAGCGATGGAGTTAGTTAAGTAGTTTGTAAGAATGATATACATATATACAACAAATCCAAAAGGTCTCTAGCGAGCCTGTTGTGCGTTCCTTAACCAGTGCTTCAGATAGGAATCGAATCTGCCACCTTCCATCTACGTAGACTAGAACACTAACCTAATAAATATCACAATCGAATGAAAGACGTGAAATCCTTTCGGACGATTTAAATATGTCATTGTCATTCAGGCTGCCCGATCATTGTAGCACAATACAGATCAAAATAATCACAAAATATCAAGTGGAAATATTCCAATTACTTTAGTGGTCATAAACTCTCACTTTAAGAATTGCCATATGTCACTTGTTAATATTGCCACTTCTTCAGACATAAGTGAAGATCTCAATAACATTGCTGTTCTCCTTGTTAGAGGGAAAAAGCTAATTTCTCAGTAATTGTTTTGCTTTGATGAATTATGTTTGAAAAAGTTTGTTATTGATGAGAGCAACAAATTGTTACACTGTAACGTTAACCCGATGATGCTATCAAACTATCAAATAATGTGAAGTGATGCTATCAAACTATCAAATAAGCCTGATGTCATATGTAGTACCACTAGTTGATGTTATTTTGAATACCTTGTACTACAGATCATCCTGGTACAATAGTTAGAAAGTTCACTCTTTCCTGATCCAAAAACAAGTAAGAGTGCTATATTCGGCTGTGCCGAATCTTATATACCCTTCTCCTTAGTGTATTTTAAACGTCTTAGATTTCTAAATTTTAAATTTTTTCCCGACTACATTATTATTACACCAAAAGACAAACAAAATGAACAACGCTAAACGAAATAGATAAACAAAATACACAAGGCATCTAAAGTTTAGATTCTAAACCAACAGACTTCTAAACATACATAACGAAAAACACAGAAAAACAAAACCAAAATAAACAACGCAATAAAACGAACCTACAACAGCATTAAAACATACAAAGCAAAATACACAGCTGAATAAAACCAAATACATCTACACACACGTGTACATCTTTTTCAAATATACAGTGTTGTTGTTGCTTATTTAACAAAGCATGAAAAAAATATGACATTTTTTTATGAAATTTTCAGAGTTTGTCTCGGATTTTTGCTCATATCTCCGTTATTTACCGACCGATTTTGCTGATTTTAAATAGCGATCTTCTCGAAAGCATGTCTAACAGAATTATTGAAGATTTGGATCTCGCCGTTATCTGGGGTCCTCTAAAAACTGATTTCAACAGACAGACAGACGGACATGACTTAATCGTCTCCGCTATCTGTAAGGATCCTGAATATATATACTTTATAGAGTCGGAAAATTATATTATAGAAATTACAAAAGGAATGAATAGAACAACGGAACAAATAGAATATTTTGAATTGACAAAATCCTTTTGAACGATAGAGTAACATCAAAAGCTTCTACTTTCTTTTTTCGCACTTTTTTGAGATACAATTTCTCATTTCTAAAATAATTTCATTTAAGCATGTATTGCTTCAAAAAAGTATGGTTTAGTTAGAATAGAGATTCTATACATTTTTAATTTAGACTTAAGAGGCGTTAATGTTAATTCTCGAGGTATTATAATGATGAATTATGAGAAAAATCTTCTGAACTAGTGATTCAATTAGTTATCGAATCATAAGATTTTTCAACACAATCGTGAGTGATGCCCAAAGTTCAATTTATAACACAATTTTATTAACAACTGTAAATATCTATTAGTATAAGTAAGTATCTGCAAGTCGTTAAATGAAATGAAAGGACAATTGTCTGTACATTTATATATACATAAGTTAGTATGTCCGTTCCATTCATTTGTCTGTCTCTTAATGTCTGTAAATATGGATTTTTGTAGCTTGTTATATTTAACCAACGAGCGCACAAACAAAAAAAAAACTCCAAAAAGAAACAAAAATCATTTACAAATGCGTCTCACAAATGCAAGTAAATGTCCTTTTATGGCTCTTAATTAAGGCAATGATGGGGTGTTTTAATACGTTTACCAAAATGTTTAATGACTGAGAGACAGAGTATAAACGAATAACTAGTGCTATATGTTTACAGTTAACAAAATGGTGATGGTAGTCATTAATGTTGGGGATGTACTGCAATAGGGGGAGATGCTGACTGGCAGGGGGAAATAAACAAAAACAGACTGAATCAGTTTTTGTGTTTTTAAATTTTGCGAATATGATACGGAATGAAGCCAACTTTTATTGTTGTTATTAAAAGAACGAGTTATTTTTGTGTGTACATTAAAACAATGATTCTGATGAAGAAGATGATGATAATAATAATAATGCTGCTGTTGAGAATGGCGATGAAGATTGTGAATGATACTGTTTAACATTTAAACATTGCTGAATACAATTTGTAAGTTATTTTAAATGAATTTTTTGTTTGTCTTGTTCTTTGTCGTTTTTTTTTAATTCTACTCAGTGGTTTATTTTTTCTGTTTAAGGCAAAGGATTGTATGTGTTCCAACTCTTTCATGGTTATAATCAGTATTGTTTTTCTACTGTCTTGTTTACTTGTACAAATGAAATGATTCTCATTGTTTTATTGTATTTCTTTTTTTCATTTCAAGTACCATGGGAAAATAGTGATGTAGTAGATATGAATACTGAGTACTTAATGAAATTTGTATGTCAAGTGTTCACGCAGGAAGATGGTTAGATAAATAAAAGGAAGCGGACCAAGGACCTTTATGAAAATATATAATAACAAATTTTTATATCCTTAAATTTTTATATACTTAAAGTATTTCTTATTGTTTAGAAACTTTAATTTTGTTCGTTGCAAACATCAGCAACTGTAATAATAAACAGATTTATATGAAGTTTTGTAAAAATAACCATTTTTCTTTTAAATAACCGAGTATCATATGACACTTGTAGAGTAACAGTATTTTAATTTCTTTTTTTATTTATACTGTTTAACGTTGTTGTTGTTGTTATTGTTGTTGGTACTGCTGCTGCCATTGAGTAATTGGATCGCATCAAAAGTATATTTTATTGTAGCAAATGCTCATTTGGAATATAAATGCGTTGAAAATGTTTTGTAATTTTCCTCAAAATGTCGAAGATTGAAATTGATTACTCCCTTATGTATTCTATATATATGTATATATATCACTTAGCTATGGAATGCTGATGCTGTTGCTGATGATGTTAAATACTGTTGTTGCTTCGTTTCTTGTACACTCATTTGCCAGGATGAATACCAACGATGGCAGCTAATGTATGTTGCATGAATGGTGGGTGGTATAAGTAATGGTGGTGTTGGATACGTACTGCTGCTGGTGTAGTCTAAATGGTGGTGGCATGAAATTACGAAAAGCATGAAATAAAAAGGGAATAAAGTTAAACGGGTTGTTGATGTGTGTAATTAAAATTTACTAATTGGATCATTTGTGAGTGGTTTGTGTATAAAATATGGGGAATTGCTTTTTATTGGAGAGAAGAAGAAAGGAGATTAAATTGATGAGAGAAGATGAAGAGAAATGGGGTTGTACGTGAAGAAGGCAATGGAATTCAGTTAAAAAGGTAGTTAGATAGATAGACAGATAAATAGATAGATAGACAGATAAATAGATAGATAGATAGATAGATAGATAGATAGATAGATAGATAGATAGATAGATAGATAGATAGATAGATAGATAGATAGATAGATAGATAGATAGATAGATAGATAGATAGATAGATAGATAGATAGATAGATAGATAGATAGATAGATAGATAGATAGATAGATAGATAGATAGATAGATAGCTAGATAGCTAGATAGCTAGATAGTTAGATAGTTAGTTAGTTGGTTGGTTAGTTAATTGGTTGGTTAGTTTGTTAGTTATATTATGTCAAAGTCGAATTCGTTAGGTATTCGTCGGGTCTGTTACTCATTTATACCTTTGCCACTGGTGGGGTTCGAACCTCGTATCTCCGGTTGGACACGAGAAAGACATAATTAAGCTTAATGAGACAAACATTTTGAGAGTTCTTATAAATACAAGAGCGTAAATTATTTAAACACTATATAATTCCAAACTGTATTTCAGTGCGGTTTTTATAAAAGTTGTTCAATCTCTTAGAAATTTTTTTATTACACAAGCAATTTTAATAAAATTGTTCCAGTTTTTTAGCTTTCTCCTATTCAAATAAACCAGAGAATATTAACAGATGATGTCACCACAGTCCTTGACAAAAAAGACATCTTAACATTTATCTATCTCTTAAACATACATAATCATATTAATAACCAAAACATTTGGGCCAAAACTGTGTTACAATTTAACAATCGTCATTTTATCATCATGTTGTCATCAGCTTAAGTGAAAATGCCACTTAAAAAATATAGAAAAAAAAAAAAAACAAAAAATCAAATGTTAAGAATTGCTTGACTCTGATTTATATTATTGTCGGCAATCATCAACAATGACAACGATGACAATAGCAAAATGGCAACAACATAAACATAAAGGATCATAACACCAAATAACCATATAGCAATTTATAAAAATAAAGAAAATCAAATAATCTTAAAGAATATTATGTATGAATGTATGTATGTTAAACTCAAAGGAATAAACAGTATGAACAGTGAGGGAAATTTATTTGGAGGAAACAAACAAAAAATATAAATTGCGATATTAAACGTTTAATCACTTTACGGTGATCGTAGTTGTTTGATCTTAATGGGACTCTCACGAAACTAGCTGCGATTAGCAACAAATCTGGTGACAGGATATACATTCATACATATGGATGTATATGTAAATGTACAGAAACTTGTCTAACACTACTTCCTGGCAATTTCTCTTTTACCGGACCTTGGAGTGTTGATTCGTATTATGATCCGCTCAATTCCGTCACTTGTTACAACATCTCACGAAGTTATATAATTGATATAATGGATCATATTATGTCGATTTTGGGGAACTATGGAATCTAGTAAGATGGAAGCCCGTGTCAAATGTCATAACATAACTTAACTTTACGCAAATGTCACCCGATGTAATATATGAATGTATCATATTATGTTGATTTTGGGGAACTACGGAATCTAGTAAGATGGAATCCCGTGTCAAATGTCATAACATAACTTAACTTTACGCAAATGTTACCCGATGTAATATAAGAATAATATTTACAAAATACAGACAATAAAAATCATAAGCACGCATTCAAATCTGACATAAGAAAAATGTTTAAATGTCAAAATGTGTGTATTATTTGTATTTACACTTGTGCTCTACATGTATCCTGTAAGTGTGTGTTCTTTTTATTTTGTATATTTTTTCAAATTTCTCAAAAAGGATAATCTTAATACAAAGTGTTTGTTTTCTTTATTTTTCATCTCATACTACTTGATATCCCTGTCAAGATATATGTATGTATATATGTACCTTGTACATAAACAAACATAAATATATAAAAAATGTATCTTGTGTTGAGAATTTTCTATATTTTCTTATTTTAATCTTCAATTCTATTTTTTAAGTATAAAGCTAAACAAATCACACAATCACATAATAGTAAAAGATAAATAAATGTAACTGTGTAAGTACATACATAGACTAAATGTATTAATGTATACATATATCCATACATATGTATGTGTAAAGTACGTGCTATTTACATATATGTTGTCAAATATTTGAAATGTCCCAGAGGATATGAAATTACATGTTATATGTATTTTCTTTAAGAAAACTTAAAATTATTGTATTACTCCACATTTAATATAACATTTATCTCAATGTGAAGCCATAACAACTGGATCATGGTTTCTTGCTGTAGTAGTCAATTGGCGATTATGTAGTAACTGGTGTAACCCTGATTCCTATCTATCAACGTGAAACTTGTGTTATATAAATTGGTATTAGACCCACCAAAAGTTGTTCACTTTCCAAAAATATTAAAATCAAGAACTAAAAATGTATATCATTTGACTACCAAAGCTTTTTAACCCTTTGAATAAATTCTCCGTTTTCAGACTGGGGTCTTACAAATGTCATTAAATTTTGTAATAAAATTAAAATATGACCACTAAATAATTTCAGCAGTAAGAAGTAGGGTAAAACAGAAACAAATGTAATAAACAAAATGAAATAAACTACATACATAAGTATGTATTTATTTTTTGGTTATTTTGCAATTTTTCACTTCATTACACTTTTGTTTTTTACAATCGATGGCATTTTTTTTGTCCTTTCTTTTGTTGAACTTCTTTTCCCTTTTTGATTTCATTACTAAATTATAAAAACCATTTGTAAACAAGAACTTGTAAAGGAATCTAAACTATTTTTTTATTTATTTACTTTGCTTTTTTATATATGAAAATCTATTACCAGGCAGCCCAGCAGCCATCTAGTTAAACAAACAACATCAGCCTTTCATTTGATGTCCTGAAAAAGGATTGTAAAAAAACTAAACAAACAAATACATTAATAAATGTTTTGTAATCAACAAAAAATTCAAAATGGAATATAATGTATGTATTGTTTTATGAAAAGGGGGTTTAGAGTGAATAAATGCTGAAGAGTACTAACTATCTAACTAACTAACTAGCTAACTATCTAAATAACTAACTCACTAACTAACTAACTAACTAACTAACTAACTAACTAACTAACTAACTTACTAACTGAGTAAGTACGTAAGTAAGTAAGTAAGTAAGTAAGTAAGTAAGTAAGTAAGTAAGTAAGTAAGTAAGTAAGTAAGTAAGTAAGTAAGTAAGTAAGTAAGTAAGTAAGTA
>NC_060953.1:37929326-37931613 GCF_022045245.1 Lucilia cuprina | reverse complement strand
TCTAGTCTATAGTCTAGTCTATAGTCTAGTCTATAGTCTAGTCTATAGTCTAGTCTATAGTCTAGTCTATAGTCTATTCTATATTCTAGTCTATAGTCTAGTCTATAGCCTAGTATATTGTCTAGTATATTGTCTAATCTGTAGTCTATAGTCAATAGTTTAGTCTACAGTCTAGCCTAGTCTAGTCTACAGTTTGTCCTATATTCTAGTCTATAGTCTAGTCTATGGTCTAGTCCATAGCATAGTCTAGTTTAGAAAAAAATTTAAATTATTTAGTGCTCCATTCCTGATCCATACAGAGTTAGTGTATAGAATTCATATAGTTAGTGATTGGGTAACAGAGTGCAAAAAACAGCCACCAGTAATCAATAATAGAGGGACCAGACGATATATTATTATTTTATCGCATAACTGAATGTTTAACACTTAAATATAACTGATATATGATATTTTGAAGTACGCAATATATATTTTCTTTTATGGAAACCTCATAAACCTGACCACCCCAATTCATGTCAATATCATCAACGAAGTTATTTACCAACAATTTTTATTTACCGTTTATGTTCAATTTTAATCGTTTATTGTTTAATAGATTTTTATTGATGATATGTTTTTATTTAGGTTGTTGATGCTAACGATGATGATGTTGATGATGCTACGGCTGCTGTGACGGTTACTGGAACCGTTTATTTAGGCACAATTATTTAAATATCAGCAAGTATCTGCCTTTAATGGTTAAATATTGATGACAGCATGACTTTTGATAATTTTCAAACACCCACTCTATTAGGCATAACAAACACCAATATTATTTAAAAAGTTAATTTCTATTTGTCCACGACACTCATAACATAAATATTTATAAAATTTTAATAATGGAAATGCGGTACAATATAAAGTGCTAATTTTATTGACAATTTTATAAACCTCCAATTGACTCTCCCCTTTACTATTAAATGTTAGGAATAGAATTTTCCTAATGTTGTGTTGATTTCTAACAAATCATAAAATCAAATTTGTCAGCATTAATCCTAAATAAATATCACGTAACCGCAAATAAAAATTTCGAAAAAATAGCATTGATTTGACATTTCATTCCACTTTTTTACGAATTCTGTTTCATTATCAATCCCGATTATATAATAAGAAATTTAACATTCTATGACATCATAAGCAGAAATGTATTTTGTACCATTTATGTATAACAAGGAATAACAATAAATTTCATTAACGATTGTCTTAAAATCAACCCTTTATCCTTTTTTTGTGAGTACGCTACATTCCTGTGTGGTATGTTATGTTTTAAATTTGATTTAAACATACTAGAAATGATAATATCGTTTTCAATATGAGTAACATATTTTGTTTTTGACAAACGTAAAATTGGTTTCCTAATAATATCAGCGTCCACCACTTTTTAAAGACAACTTAAACATTCATAGGAATATTTTTGGTCAAAATAGGCGGACATATGGCCGTGGAACCTTCTATATTAAGAAAATATTCAATTAGTTTACCTGAAAAATATCACAGTTGGAGTCCTTAAATGTCGGAGCCACTTTAAGGTCAATATGATTATTTTTGAATAACTCTAAGAAACCATTAGAGTTAGAAATAAAGAACTTTAACATCAATGTAAACATTTTGGGTAATAAATGGACACCAATGGGAAAGCGGCACCTTCCATAAAAATTATATACAAAAATTCATTTTATTGGAAAACTACTAGAACTAGATTCTTCAAACTTTTCACGAAGAAAAACAGCGAACTTTCATCAAGAGGAGGGGTGGATGCCTGGAATACGTACAGGAATTCGAAATAATCTTTAAATTTAACATGAAGAAATTTGACATTTAGAGAGAAATGTGATCGATTAGTTAATTAGTAAGTTAGTTAGTTAGTTAGTTATTTAGTTAGTTAGTTAGTTAGTTAGTTAGTTAGTTAGTTAGTTAGTTAGTTAGTTAGTTAGTTAGTTAGTTAGTTAGTTAGTAAGTTAGTTAGTTAGTTAGTTAGTTAGTTAGTTAGTTAGTTAGTTAGTTAGTTAGTTAGTTAGGTAGTTACTTACTTACATACATACTTACTTACTTACTTACTTACTTACTTACTTCCTTAATTACTTACTTACTGAAGAAATTTGACATTTAGAGAGAAATGTGATCGATTAGTTAATTAGTAAGTTAGTTAGTTAGTTAGTTAGTTAGTTAGTTATTTAGTTAGTTAGTTAGTTAGTTAGTTAGTTAGTTAGTTAGTTAGTTAGTTAGTTAGTAAGTTAGTTAGTTAGTT